>NC_084793.1:33907368-34211327 GCF_963169125.1 Humulus lupulus | reverse complement strand
TTCAAATTTTTTGGTGATAAACCTATTCTTCCTCAAATACATGAATTGCAAATAATTGTTAACAAATTGAAAGTGTTAAAGATTAAGCTTCCCGAGGCCTTTCAAGTTGGTGATATAGTGGCTAAAGTACCACCAACTTGGAAGAGCTAGAGGAAAAGAATCCTTCATAAAAATGAGGATTATTCTTTGGAGGAAATCCAAAAGCATATTCGAATCGAGGAGGAATCGATATTTAGAGATAAACTTATGGAGGGGTCTAATGAAGAGACTTCCAAAGCAAATGCGGTGTCACAACCAAAACATCCCAAAACAAAGGGAAAAAGGGTAACGAGAAATCCTTAGGTCCAAGAACCAACCCAAACAAGTTTAAGGGCGAGAAAGATCCTTGCTTTGTGTGTGGGAAAAAGGGTCACTATGCTAGGGAGTGTAGGCATAGAAAAGACAAACAAGGACCTAAGGTGAATGCAACTCAAGAGGAAAACATAGTTGCTGCCCTTAGTGAGGTGAATGCGGTCCAAGGCAAGGTGAAAGGGTGGTGGTATGATACATGTGCCACCGTCCATGTCACCTATGAAAAATCATTGTTCAAGACCTTTTAAGAGTCAAAGGGCAATCATGAATTTCAAACGGGCAATGAGGGCAAATCCAAGGTACTTGGCAAAGGTACCATTGAAGTCTTTTTCACATCTGGCAAGAAAGTTACATTAGTGAATGTACTTTATGTTCTCGAAATGAGTAGAAACTTGGTAAGTAGTGATTTGCTTGGCGAGCCCGGCATTAAAGCTGTTTTTGAGTCCGGTAAACTTTTTCTTACCAAATCAAATGTATTTTTTGGAAAGGGGTACTCTTGTGAGGGTATGATTAAGTTGTGCACCAATGATGTAACTTTCAATGTTATCAATAAAAATGATAATTCCGCCTATATAGTTGAGTATGATTCTTTATTTTTGTGGCATCTTAGAATATCTCGCATAGGTTTTTTAACCATGAAAAGAGTAGTAAAATGTGGTATGATTGCATGTAATATTAAAAACTATGGTAAATGTGAAACATGTGTTAAGACAAAAATGATTGAGAAACCATTTTCTAGTGTAGAAAGATCATCTAATTTACTAGATTTAACCCATAGTGATCTTTGTGAATTAAATGGTGTTTTAACTAGAGGTGGTAAAATGTATTTTCTTACGTTTATAGATGATTTTAGTAGATATACGTATGTGTTTCTTTTAAAGCATAAAGATGAAACTTTTGATGCTTTTAAATTATATAAATTAGAAGTTGAAAATCAACTAAATAAAAAGATTAAGGTGCTAAGAATTGATAGAAGAGGAGAGTACTTCTGTAATGACCCAAATTTACTAATAAGGCTTAAGGGCCTTGATTAGAGTGTCGGGAGGGCATAATTGGAATATATGTGATTTAATGATTAAAAGTATGCTATATGACTATTTGAATATCTGAGATGCATGACTATGTGTATTAGTATGCATGTAGGCCCTGATTAGGTTAGAAATGGCATAATTGTAATTTTGGCCCGTTAAGGGCATAATTGTATATATATGTGATAAATTGTCGAGACCACATTATTATGTGGATATATTTTAATCTGTGATTCGAGACGATCCTAGTGAGCAGGATAGCGAAAAAGTCACGGCGGGGATTTATACCCGGCTTGGGGCGAGCTAGGGGGTATTTCTGGGAATTTAGAGAATATATTGGGGTTAATTTTGACATTGAGGAATATAATTGGTGATTAATTAGTTATCGGGAAGTAAGCGGAAAATATTAGAGACACTCGAGGAATTAGCGGGAATTGGGAGAAATGACCAAAATGCCCCTAGGTGGATTAAAAGATTTAGAATTAAAGGGGAGGTATTGTGGTCATTTGGCATTTAAGGATAGGTATAACTCAGTTTTTATGCCTTAGTGGGAAGTGTAGAAAAGGCTGGAAACTCTGAAGGAAAGAAAGAAAAGAAAAGAAAGAAAAAGAAGGGAAAGAAAAGGGAAAGGAAAACAGGGTATTTTTCAGGGTCGGTTTGGTTCCCCCATCAGTTCTTGAGGTCTTTTGGAGTAGAAACTCAGGAAGAGTTTGGGCAAGAGCTAGAGGCTAGGATCCCTATTCTAGCTTGAGGGATTGGCAGAGCAATTCATTCAGTTGAGGTAAGACTTTGAAGTTTTCTTCAGTTTCTAGTTTTGGTATTGAACTATGATGTCTAAGCTGAATTTGATGGGAACTCTAGGGAATTCAAGCAAAGGGTTTGAGGAGGAGTAATCCAAGGAGGTGTAGAGGCTAACTTAAGGTCGAATCCCCATTGAAGGTATGAAATTCTAGCTCTAAATTATGAGGTTTTGGTTGTTTTGCTGAAGTTTCTGAGTTTGAGGTTCAACCATGGTGAATTTTGAGATTATGGATGCATGCGTTTAAGTTCTGTATAGTTGGGATGCTTGGGATGAGTTAGACATGTTAGTAAGCTTGATTCTAGGTTCGGTGGAAGTTTGGAGAAGTTTTGGTAAGGTTTGGCTCGGGGAAAGTCAAAGGAGGGAAAAACAGCATTAGCTGTTCTGTGACTAGCGCTACAGCGCTAGCCTTTGGGCGTTGTAGCGCTAGGCCAAGTGCCTTGGGAAAATTTTGGGCTCTGTTTGTAGCATTGTAGCGCCCTCCTTAGAGCACTGTAGTGCTACCCTGTTTCCAGAAAGGGGTTTTTGAGTTATTTTCAAGGGTTTTTGCCCGGGGGTTCGGAGTTCGATTCCACCACCCCGTTTGGTGGAATTGGGGCTTCCCGAGGTTAGGTTTTGGACTTGAGATTTGGTGGTGATTCTGACCTATGGTTGTGACTAGGTGTGCGCTAGGGCTCAAGAGGGATCGTGCTCAAAGATCAAAGTGAACGAAGCTAGAGAATTTAAAGGTAAGAAAACTGCACCCGGTTATGTGTTTGTGATGGGACTAAGTGCTCCCAATATCTGTATAATGTCATAGATGGTATTATGCCATGGGACATGTGATAAACGGCCTAAGGGTGCCATATACAATATTTGCGCACAGGGCGCGACTTGGCCACTGGTAGCCGAGGACAGCTTAATATTCACTGAGCTCGGTTTTAGCGGGCCGGAGTCAGAGGGATAAATAGAGGGTGCGGCCTAAGGGCGCTAACCCTAGTTATCATTTGTGAATTGATTATTGATATGAGATGATATGTTTGGTATGGTGAATACTTGGTTATCATGAATGCTTAAACTGTTGAGAACATGTTTATGTGATATGAGATATTGGATTGTCTGTTGATTGTTTATGCTCTGTTATTGTGTTTTCTTGCTGGGCCTTGGCTCACGGGTGATAAGTGGTGCAGGTAAAGGCGAAGGCAAGTTGGACCAATCCTGAGATGGAGAGCTGCGGGGCTGAATGTACATAGTCAGCTATTCGGTCGCCATGGCCGAGGAGTGGATTAGGACAAGGAATGCCTAACAGTCTGTTTTTCCTTAGAATGGCTAATTACTGTATTTAAATCTTGAATCTTTGTAAATGGTTCTAATCTTATTATTTTTGAGATCTCGTGTAAATAGAAAATTTTATTTATAAAAAATGCGGCTTTTGAGACCAAAATCTTTTAACCCTAGTTCCATTATAGTTTCAGTAACACGTTTTTAACTAAATGACTTGATCAGCAAGTCTAACACATTTATAAACATACAGTGTAACAGTCTTGGCTATCCAGGGTGTTACAACTTCTCTAATGAATTCAATACATTTTGTGAAGAAAATGGTATAATTCATGAGTGCACCACACCTTATACACTACAACACAGTGGTGTTGCCAAAAGGAAAAATAGGACTTATCTAGAGATGATAAATTCTATGTTGGTGTTTTCTAAGTTGAATTTCAACTTATGGGGTGAAGCGTTATTTACCACTTGTCACATTCTTAATCAAATACCGATGAAGAAAAATGAGATATCTCCATATGAGTTATGGAAAGGAAGAAAACCCAACAAGGGTACTTCAAAGTGTGGGGGTGTCTTGCATATTGTAAGAAAAACGAACCTAATAGAATAAAGTTAGGTTCAAGAGCCATAAAGTGTGCTTTTTTTGGTTATGCCAACAATAGTAAAGCTTATAGGCCGTTATACTTAGAGTCTAATATTGTGATTGAATCTAGAGAAGTTGAATTTTTCAAGAACATGTTATGTGACAACAATTCTCAAGCTTCAACATCTCTAAAGGAGAATTTGTTATATAAGAACAATTCTCAAGCGTCTACATCCAAAGTTGATTCTTAAGAGGAGAATTCTCAAAAGATTGTAAAGCAACCTTTTGAACTTAGAAGAATTCAAAGGCTTAAAAAGGAGAAAAGTCTAGTAATGGGTGAGATAGATTCACAACGAATTTCATTCTACATGGTAGAAGGAAATAGAGAGGAAGTCATTAGGAAAATTCCTATTGTACTTCTCGTTGAAGATGATCCTAAGACTTGTAGAGAAGCTATGCAATCGAGAGATAGTGCATTTTGGAAAGAAGCCATCAATGATGAGATGGATTCCATTATTTCTAACAACACTTGGGAATTGGTAGATCTCCCATCAGGGTCTAAGCCAATGGGATGTTAGTGGGTATTTAGGAGAAAATACCACATTGACGGCACTATCCAAACCTTTAAAGCTAGCTTAGTAGCTAAAGGGTTTAGGCAAAAAGAGGGTATCGATTATTTCGATACCTATGCGCCTGTTGCAAGAACAACTTCTATAAGACTTTTGTTCGCTATAGCTTCTATAGACAACTTGTATGTTCATCAAATGGATGTCAAAATGACATTCCTTAATGGTGACCTCAATAAGGAGGTCTATATGGAACAACCCGAAGGGTTTGTCCTACCAAAATATGAACACAAAGTATGTAGACTTGTAAAATCCTTATATGGATTGAAACAAGCTCCTAATCAATGGCATGAGAAATTTGATCAAGCCATCATGTCTAATGGGTTTAGACATATCAATGGAGACAAGTGTTTGTATTCCAAAACTTGTAAGGGATATGTGATCATTTTTTTCTCATATGTGGATGACATGCTTATTCTAAGTGATAGCATGAAAGGGATTGAAGAAACGAAGAGGTTTCTATCATCAACCTTTAAGATGAAAGATCTTGGAGAAGTTGACACCATACTTGGTATCAAAGTAAAGAAATATAGTGGGAGTTTTGCATTAGGGCAAGCCCACTATGTTGAGAAAGTATTGAACAAATTTAACCATCTCAAGGTTAAAGATGCCAATACTCCATTCGATCATAGTGTAAACCTAGAGAAGAATGAAGGAAGAGCTGTGGCTCAATTGGAGTACGCTAGTGCTATAGGGAGTCTAATGTACGCTGCCCAATGAACTAGACTTGATATAGCATTTGCGATCAATAAACTTAGTAGGTTTACAATTAATCCAAGTGTGGATCACTGGAAGGTGATTGGAAGAGTCCTAGGTTATCTCAAGAAAACCAAAGGACTAAGCCTTCACTACTCCAAATTTCCTTCAATCTTAGAAGGATATACAGATGCAAGCTGGATATCCAATCTTGGGGAAAACTTGTACACAACTGGTTGGGTATTTACACTTGGTGGGGGTGCAATTTCTTGGGGTTCCAAGAAACAAACCTGTATATCTCATTCCACTATGGAAGCAGAGTTTATAGCTCTAGATGCTAAGAGGTTGAATGGTTAAGGGATCTGTTGATAGAGATGTTAGGAGTATGTCCTAAAAGCATGTAAAAGACATTTGTTATTTCGATGAATAAATAAATACAATGGTTTATTATTGTTATATTTATATTATTAAATTATTGTTTGATATTTAGATTATTAAATATCAGAAAAATTCCATATTCATTATTGAGGATGTGATCTAGTATTAGTACGAGAGAATTAAGATCACATGAATGAATAAAAATAGTCAACAACAACAAATTGAAGTTATGGAATTCTTTAATTGGGGTTGTAAGTACGGTTTGTTGAGTATCATGTTGATACAAATAATCTAGATTCAGATTATTGATGTGGTGAGACATCTCGGTAAAGGTGCTTTATATAATATGATTATATATGACATGAACCGATATGAATAAAAGTCTTTATCCAAAAACCATTTAATAATAAAGACTTGTAATTCATATCATAACTGGTGATCATTTATAGATCAACCTAAATCCTGAGTGTTCATGAACTCCAGTTCATGTTTATTAATCTTTTGATTCATTCGTTAAGGTCTCTTCATAGAATGAGGCTAATGAAATTTTTTTTGGAGATTTAATATCATGGATGGCTAGGAACATGTATCAACAATACAGAATCTAATATTTCCTAATGGATCGTATATTAGTTCCCTTAAGGGTTAATTCTGGAAATGAATGATTTTGAGCTCAAATTTATAATTAGATTAATTGTTCACTAGTGAATTAATGGTACTTAAGGAGTAAGAAGTAAATTAGAAAGGTAAAATGGTAATTCTTCCATTCTAATTTATGAACTAATTAATTAGAGGGTTGAACTATTGTAAGATGGTTATATCAATGGACAGCTTAAAATAAGATTTATGTAAAAGTATATCTATAACATAAAGAGTTCAATTCTGAATTTATAGTGGAGAAATATCAGAATTAATAAATTAACTATTATGATTAAAGAGTTTAATTATTTAGTTTCAATTTATTGGAGCTTAATATTATAGGTCCATGGTCCCCAAAATGGCTCAAACAAACACTGACAAAGATAAATACAAAAATGGGCAAAAATGACTTATGTGATAAGTAAAATATTTTTCTATGCATTAAACATAATTATTCTATAATTATGTGTAATTAATTAATTATTTGATTTAACAAAAATATAATTAATTTATTTTTGGGATTTTTGGTATTTAAATAATAATAAAAATTGGGAAAAATCGCATACCTTCCTTGGCATGTGGTACACATGTAGCACAGTGCACAGTCACTGTGCTACACGCACAAGAAGCTTTTAGAAGTTTCTTTGTTCCACAATTTTAGTTATTTAAATATTAAAAAAATAATGAGATATTGTAATATGATTAAAATATTATTATTTAAACAAAATCTGATAACTGATTAGTTATTTTTAAATTGTTTTAAATAATTAATATTTTATTTTTAATATATTGGATATATTAAAAATAGGAGATCAGTTTTCAGAACGAAACTTTTCAGTGATAGAAAACATATTGTGAAATCTCCTTGAGAGAAATAGAACAGTGATACAAGCATAGGTCACTGTTCTTCACAAGCTTAGGTCCAAACTTTATCAGATCTCATGTGTTGAGAACATCTGATAAATAGATTGTGCCTATTATTTTGTATAGCGAGCCCACACTCGTTCTTTGTGTGTTGAGAACATTTTGGATGATCTTGGTGTGAGATCTCAAGGATTTTTGTCGTACAAAAAGATAGCAGCAAGGAAGAACTTGAGGTAATTTTCTATTCATATCTTTGATTCAATATATATATGTATGTGAAGAAGTAGATCTAGAAATCTTGTGGGGTTAAATTAACAATTTTGATTGTTGTTCCGCTGCGTATAATCTCTGATTTGATCTATAAAAACCAACAAGAGATACCCCTAATCAAAGAGAATGTATCCACTATATATCGATACACTGTGATAGCCAAGCAACATTGGCTAAAGCATACAATGGAGTGTATAATGGGAAGTCTAGACACATTAGTCTAAGACAAGGATATGTAAGAGAATTGATTCAAAGAGGAGTCATCTCAATATCCTATGTGAGAACAAGTGAAAATCTGGCGGATCCTTTTACTAAGCCACTAACGAGGGATTTAGTGGCTACATCATCTCGAGGGATGGAACTTAAACTTCCTAAAGAGATTCACGATTGATTGTAATCTATCTTAACACTAGTTATTCAACTAGTGTTGGGTTCAATAGGTAACAACAAGTCAATCAAGTGAATATTAGTTGTACTCAAAACAAGTCCCATCTGAGATGTTGAGTACTTGTGAGTTACCAAGTTGAGGGTTAAAACTGAAAGGTTTTTTAATAGAATTCAGTCTTATGAAGACAAGTATTTTTGGTAACAAAATACTGTAAGAATTCTACATATATGGACCTAGGGGTGGTGCCCCCTCTCATGAGAATAGGGAGTATTCTCAAGAACGTCTATGAATGGAAAGTGCACATGGCCATTAACGGTGCAAAGCGAGACATAGAGGTCTCAAGTGAACATAAAAAATGTGTGTGTTATCACCGATTTGTTATCATGAAAATATGGTTCAATGCCTAGTGCAACCAAATTTTCGACAAATTTTGTGATAATTACACTATAGTAAAGTTCAAGTTGAAAAACACTTTATTTTATGCACCAATGCAATGACTCATATAAGAGAGAGTTCTTATTTAATCAAGTAGGGGATATATTATATTTTAAAATATAATGATTGATTAAATAAGTGTTATAATAGATAACTATTTAATCTAGTGGGGCAATGTTATATTATTTTATAATATAATGTAATATTATATTATTTTATAATATAATGTTTTAGATTAAATAAATGTGACAAAGAGTGTCACATATTGTAACATATAATAGAGAGTTACAATATTTAGATATATGAGAAATATCCAAATATGTAACATATTTGGTGTTACAAATTCAGCTACAAATTTGTAACTTCAAAATATTGTCCTTTCCTTTGCCCTTACCTACACCATAGAGAACCTGTGAGCCGAAGCCTAGCAAGAAAACTCAACATATAACATATCACATATCAATCCTACAGTATACGATAAAACAGTCAGCCGACTAAACACATAGTGGACTACGCTGACCCAGGTGCTTTACCGAGCCCTGGGTTCGCGATCTTCACCGAGCGGGTGGATACAACACCCTTGGAGGGGCTCGCCCTAGTGGCCTGCACTCATCATGCGCAACGCCGATCCCGACCCCTTACCGTACTAGGCTTCTTGTCGTTCTCGGCCTTCACCGTTCCCGACCTTCGACGTTCATTCATAAACATGTATAACAAAGCATAACATTCATATATATTCACACATATGCTAAGCATAAGCAATATGACTATGCCATAAACACAAACAATAGGGCCATGCTCTGCTCTACGGGTACAACAGTTTTCTTACCTGTGTCTCGAGCTGGTTGATCACCGTGCCCCGGAGCATAGTCCTCTAACCCAAGCCTTGTTGAAAACCTAGTCACAATGCATTCATAATAACCATCTATCAAGCCTTAAACCAATTAATAGCTTTGAAATATAATTCTAGCCTCCGGGACCTTGAATTCTACTAAACCAGGTAGTAAAACCCTTCCTGGGCCTTAACATTTGGGTTCCCGCGCTTAAAACCCTCATTTCTCCTTTTTTCCAATTTTGAGCCGCGGGCCGCTCCTTAGGGTCGTGGCCTGCTACAAGTCAGAGGGCAAAGCCCTCTCTACTGAAGGACACGGGCCGCGGTGCTTGGGCAAATTTCTGAGGCCCCTAGGCCTCTACGTTCTAACGGGTCGCAGCGCCTGATGAACAGGGTCGTAGCTCAAGCCTCAAAACCCAAAAATCTCACCATTTTCAGACTTCTAAATCTCCTGCAAATCAATCCAAACCTATGCTAATGCTAGAATTAATCCCCAAATTGCTTACACTATGCTCAGAGCAGCACATAATTTCAAAGAAACTGAACAAAACCCCATTACAACCCAAATTCAATCACCTAAGTTTCCAACCCCCAAAACTCTAACAAAAAAGAGAAATTCATAAAAAGACTTGCTCTAATCCTTACCTTTGTTATGATCTCGATCTGAGCTAATTCCAGTCGTCACAAGCTTTAGATTTCCCCAAGCTTTAGCCTCAAATTCAGAGCCTCAACACTAGAATTTCCAAAACTTTCTTAAGTCTCCAAGAGAATGAGAGAGATAGCCAAAAGAGAGAGAGAGAGAGAGAGAGAGCAAGAGGGGATTGACTAGTTTTTGTTTTCTTTTAGTTTCCAGAATGGCAGTGGCTAAGTCTAACCTCAGTTTCCTAAGTCCCAAAATGCCTAAAATGCCCTCAAGCCTATCTTCAATCCCTTAATGCCACCAAGGGCAATCCTACCATATCCCGCTAATTCCCCTAGTGTTCCTATAAATCCCCACTTAATCCCTGACACACTTAAACAAACATTAAATCACTACCCGTTACCCGGTAACCCAAAAATAATACTATATTCCCAAAATGCCCCTAGGCTCCTCCCGAGTCGAGTATTCGACCCCGTTGTGACTATTTAGCTAATCTGCTCCCTAGAACCGTCTCGGATCGCACATCGTAAATATATTAGCACACCCTCGTGGTATCAATCATAATACACACATATATCATATTTATGCCCTGAACGGGCTAAAATTACCAATATGCCCCTAATTTTCAAATGGGGCCCACATGCATATTTAATTCACCAAATCATGCATTTCTAATCACATAATCATTTAATTCACATATTAGCATAATTAAATCAATTATTGCCCTCCTGGCACGCTAATCAAGGCCCTAAGCCCTATTAGCAAATTTGGGACGCTACAACGACCCTCGAGCACGATCCTAATCCCGAGCCCCTAGCGATAACCTAGTCACAACCAAGTATAAAATCTCGTCAATAACGAGCAAACACAGGCTTCCGGACCAAGTCCTAGCCTCTGGGACATCAAATCCTACTAAATCGGGCAGTAGGATCAATCCCGAACCCTAAGGTTTGAGTTCTCGCACTCAAAACCTTTATCGGCCAGAAACCCCCATTTGCGCCACGACGCACCCAATTAGGGTTGCGATGACCCACCATTTAGAGTCGCGACTCTCACAACTAGAGAGCCCAGGCTCAAAACTCTCAGGACCAGGGCCGCAGTGCAGACTATCAGGCGTCGTGACGCTACCTAGCTTCAAGAAATCGCCAGACGTCTGAGTTCATGAGGGTCGCGGCGCCCAAGAACAGGGCCGCGGCACAACCCCGCGAACTCAGCTTTCTCAGTCCAAAATCCTCTAAAAAAAATCACCCCAAATCTGTACCAAACTCACCATTCGATCACCCAACATCCCTATAACCTCCCGGGCTACAAAACTCGCGGTTTCGATGGATCAAAAACTCACCAAACCGTGAAATCAAATTCAAAACTCAAGAAACTTAAGAAAACGGAAACTCAGAAAATCAAAGCTTAAATTACCTCTGATTCTGTCATTTTCCCGCTTAATCCTCCAGCTATCAAGCTTCTAATCTTCCCTGGAATCGTTATGACTCTAACCTTGCTTGAATCCAAGCCCTAAAACTCGAGTTTCCTTCGAAAATGCAATAAGCGGTAAAAAGAAGAACGGGAGGGAGAGAGAAAGTGTTTGAATGTACTTTTTTGTTTTGTCAGGTTACTTCGAACTCAAGTAACCTTAAGTAAGACTCAAGGCTTGGGGTCCCAAAAATGTCCCTGAGGGTAAAATAGTCAAAAAAACCCCATAATTCTCTCCTGATCTCACTAACTCCAAATATATCCTCATATATATTCATTCTCAT
Organism: Humulus lupulus; assembly: GCF_963169125.1. Lineage (NCBI taxonomy): Eukaryota > Viridiplantae > Streptophyta > Magnoliopsida > Rosales > Cannabaceae > Humulus > Humulus lupulus. Next base: position 34,199,781 of record NC_084793.1, on the reverse strand, counting down.
TACCCAATAACCTGGTAATGTACTAAATACCCATAATACCCATTGACTCACCCCGAATCAAGTATTGGTCCCGTTGTGACTTTCCCGCTAACTTGCTCCCTAGGACCGCCTCGTGCCGAGTAACCCAAATATATCCACATAATAATGTGGTCTCACACATATATCACATATATGTCAAATATACTCATAACAGGCCAAATTACGAAAATTGTCATTCTGATAAGAAACGGGCCCACATGCATATTTAATACACCTAAACATGCATATCAAGTCATATTATAATATAAATCACATAATGTTGTTGCTCAAAATCTCACCAAGGGAAAATATGAGATTGATGCCATGAAGCCCCCATTTACACGACATAGAAGCCATGGCCTCGCTCGGCCACGCTAGGCCACCCGGACGCGAGACGCCAACGGCCTCGCTCGCCCAGTCAGGCACGGACACCATTGGCCTCGCTCGGCCACGCCCGCACACCAGGTGGCCTCGCTCGGCCACGCCCGCGCACAACAGGTGGCCTCGCTCGGCCACGCCCGCACACCAGGTGGCCTCACTTGGCCACGCCCGCGCACACCAGGTGGCCTCGCTCGGCCACGCCCGCGCGCACCAGGTGGCCTCGCTTGGCCACGCCCGCCCGCACCAGGTGGCCTCGCAAATATGGGCACGCGTCATCTAGGCCCGAATGGCCTCGCCCATGCCCACGGAGTGGCCTCGCCATCTAGGCCCCGTGGTGGCCTCGGCCATGCCCACGGAGTGGCCTCGCCATCTAGGCCCCGTGGTGGCCTCGCCCATGCCCACGGAGTGGCCTCGCCATCTAGGCCCCGTGGTGGCCTCGCCCATGCCCACGGAGTGGCCTCGCCCATGGCTCCAGAGTGGCCTCGCCATTTAGGCCCAAATGGTGGCCTCGCCCATGACCTCATGGAGGTCACATCTGCAGCACACTCGGCCTCGTGAACAGCCAAGAGAGCCGCGCCATCAATAAGCCTTCCAAGGGGGCCTCGCGAAGGAATGAGAGCTACGTCACCTAGTGGCCACGTGAGTAGAGCCATGCACCAAGGGTCCCATTCCTTACACCTTGAGACCCCTATGCTTAGAGGCTCCAGTACGAGTCGAATGGGACATACTTGTACGACCTAGTACTGAGTACGGACACCGGTATCAGTGGGACTGCTGGGATAAGAGTTATGGCCCGTACGCCTACGGCCAAGGGTCAGAGTCGACACCACTACCACCTGCGCCACTATGCCTGCCACCACTCATCAAACATGGGTACAGACAAGTATTGGAGACATCCTCCTGACACCTGCTCCTGTACTGGATGTACGACCACAACCTCTGAAGCCACTCCCCTGAAATAGTACTTATGTACCACTTGGTCTCCTGGACCACCATGTACCTAAGGCCATTAGAGCCTACTATAAAATGAACTTGAACACCACCTGAAAGGGGGTTGGAAAATTTTACTGTAGCAAAGGCTTGAGTGTGAATGAAAGACTGAATTCTCCATTATTGTTCTATCATTGTTCTTGAGTGATTGTTTAAGTTTCTACAGCTTTTCCATTAGAGATCTTGACTTGATAATTTTTCCAACTCAACTTAGTTGACGAGTTCTCACCGTCAACACATAATCATACAATGATACACACATATATCATATAAGCACATAATTTTCCATCTTGGCTGTAACGTCCAAAATTTCCTAATAAGGCTTAAGGCCTTGATTAGGGGGTCGTGATGACAAATTATGGAATTATGTGATAATTATGTGACTATGTGAGTCATATTATGATATGACTTGATATGCATATTTTGGTGTATTAAATATGCATGTGGGTTCATTTCTGTTTAATTGGGCAATTTTCATAATTTGGCTCGTTTTTGGTATATTTGGCATATATGTGATATATGTGTGGGACCACATTATTATGTGAGTATGTTTGGGTTACTCGGCATGAGACGATCCTAGGAAGCAAGCTAGTGGGAAGTCACAACGGGATTCATACTTGGCCCGGAGTGAGTCAAGGGTTATTTTGGGTATTTAGCATATTACTGGGATATTGGGTAATGGGAATAAATATTTGATGATAAATTGGGAGTTAGTGAGATCAGAAGGGAATTTTGGGAATTTTGACTATTTTACCCCGGGGAGCGTTTTTGGGACCCCGAGCATTAGGATTTGCTTGAGGTTACTTAAGCTCGAAGTAACCTGTTAGAATTATGAAAGAACGTTCTCTCTCTCTCTCTCTCTCTCTCTCTCTCTCTCTCTCTCGTTCCCTTTTCGACACCAGTTCGCATTTTTGAAGGAAACTCGAGTTTTAGGACTCAGATTCAAGCAAGGATCGAGGCATAGCGATTCTAGGGAAGATTAGAAGCTTATTAGCCAGAGGATTTAGTTGGGAAACGACTCAATCGGAGGTAATCCAAGTTTTTAAGCTTTTATTGGATTTTATGTTTTGATGAGTTTTTGGATGGTTTGAGACTTGGATTTTAATGATTTTGGATAATTTGGATGTTTGGGAACTTTGATTTTGGGATTTGGATATGTTTGGATAGTGTTGACCCTGATTTTGGCCAACGGACACGGAGTCAAATTTGCTTGATGTGGACAAACACGTTGGAAAGAATATGATGATGAAATAATAAAGAACACAAGAGTTTATAGTGGTTCGGCCCCAGGATCTGGTAATAACCTACGTCTACTTGAATTGTTATTGATATAGAATTCAAAGGAGTGATCAAAGAACTAGGGTTCAATGAGTTTCACCAACTCTGAAGAACAATACAATATGTCAAATAGAATCACTCTAGTCTCAAATAATTCGAAGGCCAAAAGTCCCTTCCTTGAACTATCTTTCTCTATTTATAGGCTCAAGGGGGATTACATTCATTTGTTACAGATATTCTTTCCTAAATAATAGGATACTCAAGAAATCATGGGAGTCAATTTCGGGATTGACTAAGATCTTTATAAAAGTATCATGAGATACGCGGAACCTGCGACCATACTGGTCGCAGGTAAGCTTCGACTGCCTTTTGCTTGTAATATCTCTTCTGGTCGATACCCTAGCAGAATTCCGCCAAGTGTCAGCCACGTGTCCAGAAGTCACTTGCCACGTCATTCGTGCCTGTTTTTTGGATAACATTTGCCCCCAAGTTTATTTATTACGAGCAATAAATAAACTTTTGAGGAAACGACCCTTCGGTTACCCCACCATACCTGTCAGAACACTTCGTGCAATCTTGGAAAAAGCAACCTACCCTTGTCTAATCACGGCTTTTCGCTTCCCAAGTAACCGTTTCGACGGCTTTCACCCTTCCCCATACTTCGAAAAAGGGGAAGCTGATGATTACTCCCTTTTAATGCTTACGGACAAAAAAAATATATATATATATATATAGCCTCTTTGAAGTCTTATTTTTCTATTTACGCAAGCCATCACTCTTTCAAGAAACCCTAACACCAGAGCTCCTGTTTCCCTCTGAAGACCGTCCTTCGGCGTTTTAAGATTCAGCCCGTGAGTCCCTTTTACGCCCGGAAAATCTCTCAAATCTCCAAGATCTTCATTTTGGTAAGTTTCTGGACTCTTACGCTTTATATTTTTGTCGTGCATGCTTCTGTAGACCGACTGTTGGGTTCATTCATTTCTGGGTTGAAATACATGTCAGTAGGGGGGTTTAATAGGTGATACTGAATGTTGCGTGATATTTCTATGTTACTAGGGAGTTACGAGTTAGATTGATAGTTAAGATCATGACCTTAGGATGTAAAATTGAAGTGAAAATTCGATTTTTATGATAGATGAAAAACTAGGTTTTTCCCGCCCTAAAAGGAGTTGAAAAAGCTTTTTCAAAAAACGTTTTGCTTTCACTTTTGATCTGTTTATCAAACTGTTCGCGTGAAAAAAAATTAGTTTTTTGTTAGAATGCTACTGTATAAAAGCTTAACTTTTATACTCGACCAGCGTTATTCTAAAAAACTTTCAAAATTCTTCATCCTCACCTCCCTATTCTTCTGTTTGCAGACTTTAATGCTAGATTTGTGGGGAGGTGAACGACCCATTGATGACGATCTTCTTGCCCAGCTGCTCGAAGGTGAAGAACGACCGACCGACTGAGTTCACGAGATTCCATTTTCACGATCTTCTTCTAGACCTCGTCCATCACCACCTCAAATGGCCCGCTCTAAGTCCTTAGGCAAGAAAAGACCTGACTCCGAAAACAGTCCAAACTCTCCTGCCCAGCCTGATTCACAGGCTAGGGTTCCCTCGACCAGTGGTCGAGAAAATGCCGCCCCAGACCCTCGTATCCAAGTTAGGGCCCGCCCTCGGCATCAAAACCTTCCTGATGTCGAGTGGTATCTCTCCCCCACCAGCCAAGTGACTCCTCGGATGCTTGTCAATTATCGCAGGAAGTATCCTCTTACAGGAGTCAATCTTACCATCCCAGCTGCTGACCAAAGAGCTAACCTTCCCGGGGGTGCCTATAGCGCTTGGTCCAGATATCACATAGAGGCGGGGGCTATCCTTCCTCTACATCCTTTTTACCAGGGGGTGGTCAACTATTTTGGTATCGCCCCCTTTCAAATTACTCCAAATGGATATAGAATGCTGGCCGCACTCTATATCCTGTATAAACTTAAAAAATGGCCAAAACCTATCCCTCATGAGGTCAATTTCCTCTTTGACCTTAAGTCCAACCCTCAACAATACGGGACGGGCTTCTTCCATCTCTGTCACTAGGAAATTAGCCGAACTTTCCTGAGTGACACTACCCATATTTCCAACGTGGGGCAGTACAGTAGGGAGTACTTTCTCACGCCGAATATAACTACGAACAACCTGGCCTTCGCTCGTGGAGGTAAATGCTTCTTTCACTGGTCGCTACTTTTCCTTAACAAATTCTCCTGAACCTTTCAAAAGTATACTATGCCTTTCAGGACCATGGTTACGTCCGAACCCAACACCAGACATGGTGTTGAGGTCAAACGCACTGGCCAGGATGGCAGACGCAGATAAAAGCGTCAAGTCCCTGGTCACTGATAAAAATCTGAGGCTATCTGGCCTCCTGGCTCCTAGCCATGAAACAAGAGGACCTGTGGTAGCAGATGCTACGGCCGAGGGGGATCCCGAGCAGCAACCCCCAGCGTCTCCTCCCCGAAGGAGGCCAACGGGGGTTACGATCAGGGAACCCACTGACGTCCCTTCAGCAGAGAGGCCTTCTGCGACCCAAGGCAAGGGGAAACAAAAGGCAACAGAGTCTGTCATAGACTTGGATGAATCCTCAGATGAAAACGGTATTGTTATTTTACTTTTAAATAGCTTGCCAATTCCCTGTCACTTGTTTGACAAGGACGTCAATTTTATGTATACTCCAAATCTAGGGCCAGACTTCTTCGTGCCAGATAGTGAGTGTATGACTAATAGAGTCAGTAGTATAGCGACCAGTAGTTGTAGCTCGGGTATTAAACTTTGTGACCTATTTTCTGTTTTACCAAGAATTTTCATCTGCCTTTATCTTATCATCTGCATATTTTTCTTTGTACGTAGAGATGGCTACTCCCAACGTTTTCGATCTGTACCAGGCTCAAGAGGAGGCAGAGGTCCCCCTGGTTCGACGAAAGACATCCAGGAGGCATAATGGCGAATCGAGCCAAGGACCTCCGGCTAAGAAGGGTCGAACAGAAGATCCTTCCAAGGATGCGCCAACTGGACAAGCCCCTGCTCAGCCTTCTGCTCCTGCTGAGAAGGAGGCTGCCCCTGCTGCCAACCCTCCGCCTGCGGCCCGAAGGGAGCACACCCCGCAAGCAGAGCTTCCTGGGACCAAGCTCTCGAACCGCTCCCTGTGATCAGCCAAAGATCGCCTTGCCCATATCTTGAAGCACGACCGTTGCAGGGAGGCAATGGCTGAAGCTGAGAGCATGGGGGTTGACCAGATCCTCAACAGGGCTCTTAACGAAGTGGCCAGTGTAAGTATTTTTCCTCTTGGATTTTACTTCTCCTTTTTGTAGTATAGTCTAACTTTTATTTCCCTGACTGCAGGCCATGCTGACAATAACTGCCGCTCGCACTCGTGCCCTAGCTACCATCGATCAGGCTCGGGCAAAGGCTGTCGAGGAGTTCCAGGTGAGAGCCACCGAGGAGCTTCAGCCTGCAGAAGCCAGGCACGTTGGGGAGTTAGAAGTGGTTACTCAGCAGAAGGATGCTGCGGTGGCAAAGCTAGCAGAGGCTGAGTCTTCTAAGGTAGCTATGAAGAAGCAGAGGGATGAATACCAGGATTCCAGCCGAACCCAAAATCGTGAAGTCAAGAGGCTCAAGGAGGAGCTCCTAGATAAGGACAAGGCCATAGCTGTTCTTGAGAGCCAGGTGGAACAGCTGAAGCTTACCAATGCTAATAATCTGGAGAGGTACAAGAATGCGACACTTCGGTGTTTCTGCGACTTTTGGAAACACAACCGGGGTGCCAATTTTAACTACCTTCCAGAAGATGCCAGGAACGTTGAGTTGGCCCGCTGCACTGCTCGATTGGCTGAAGAAGAAGAAAGAGCAAGGGTTCCTGCTTCCCCAAGCATCCAGCCGGCCGCTGACGCAGAGGAGGGAGGAGTTGTTGAGAATGCGGCCAATCAGACTGCTGAGCAAGACCCTCCTGCTCCTTAAACTTATTTCTTTTTTTTTCTTCAATTACACGACCCGTGGGTCGTGTTGTAAAGACAATTTTTACTTTTAAATTTGCTGCACGGGCAGCAAACTTTTCCTTTTACTTTAAACAATTACATCCAAGCAGTGATGCTTGCGGTGTAAAAGAATGCCTTATGATATTATAATATTTTATTTTTATTATAACATCTGTTCGCATGACCGAACTTAGCATAGTACTTTGGCTTGACTTAACAAAATATAAATTTTGAAAAATACTCTAAGTACCGTAGCATGCTTTCACTCATTTTGTTCATGTGTTTACATACCTTTTGGTATGCTTTGCTATCGATGTACCTTATATGCCCCCCAAGTGATCGAGGAGCTTTAGGTCCTTGGTCACTTGCCTTGACCATGACCTGTGCGAACATTACTGCTCGATAGTAAAAATAACACTTGTAATACAGCAAAACAACACACGTAATGAACAAATACTTGTAAAATAAATTTACAAAGGTTGGCAAGAATGACTGGCTGCGCACAGTCCCTTATAATCTTGTATTAAAATGGACTAAACATGTCTTTACGAGTGTCTTAAAAAGATCTTACACTTATAAGCGATTAGCCATACAACGTGGTTAACCCTTTTTCGAAACTTGTAAAAAGTAAAAATTAATACAAGCCAGTCCTTTAAAAAGGACTGTTTATTGGTAGTACTTGCGCAGGTGTTCACCGTTCCAATAGCGTGGAACGAGATCTCCATTTAAGCGTGCAAGTTTGTAGGTGCCCGGATGAAGGACTTCCTCAATCTGGTAAGGTCCTTCCCAGTTTGGTCCGAACACTCCAGCAGTGGGGTCGCGGGTATTCAAGAAAACTCGTCGTAGCACTAGGTCACCGACGTTGAATTTCCTTTCTTTTACTTTTGAGTTAAAATACCGGGCGACCTTTTGCTGGTACGCAGCGACTCGAAGTTAGGCTCATTCTCGTATCTCCTCAATTGAGTCTAGGGACTCCATCATTAGTTGGATATTCTGGCTATGGTCGTATGTAATGCGTCGATGTGAGGGGGAATCTAATTCGACGGGCAACATAGCTTCATACCCGTATGCTAAGGAAAACGGAGTATGACCTGTTGCTGTTCGATGAGAAGTTCTATATGACCAGAGGACTTCAGGCAGCTGCTCTGGCCATGCTCCTTTAGCATCTTCAACCCTTTTCTTTAGGGTGTCCTTAAGCGTTTTATTCGCTGCTTCGACCTACCCGTTTTCTTGTGGATGCGCGACTGAAGAAAAGCTTTTGATAATCCCGTGCCTTTCGCAGAAGTCGGTGAATAAGTCACTGTCAAATTGGGTGCCGTTGTCTGAGACAATCTTTCGAGGCAAACCATATCGGCAAACAATGTTCTTGATGACAAAGTCAAGAACTTTCTTGGTCGTTATGGTAGCGAGTGGTTCAGCTTCGGCCCATTTGGTGAAGTAGTCGATTGCAACTACTGCGTACTTCACTCCGCCTTTTCCCGTTGGCAGGGATCCAATTAAGTCTATACCCCATACTGCAAAAGGCCAAGGACTCTGCATCTGCTTTAACTCGTTTGGGGCTGCGCGTGGGATTTTGGAAAATCTCTGCCACTTATCGCACTTTCGCACAAACTCCATTGAATCTTCGTTCATAGTCGGCCAGAAATAGCCTTTCCTTAGAATCTTTTTCGCCAAACTTTGCCCCCCAGGGTGATCCCCGCAGAAGCCTTCATGTACTTCCTTCATTAGCTCTTTAGATTTCTCTGGTGTAATACATCTGAGCAACGGCATGGAATATCCCCTTCGGTATAGAACACCATCGACCAGTATATACCTAGCAGCCTGCCTTTGAAGAGTTCTGGCTTTGTTTTTATCTGCTGGTAGTACACCATTTGTCAGATACTCCAAGTAAGGCGCCATCCATGTATCTTCCATTCGGATTTCCATACTGGTTTTATTTGCTCGTATGCTTGGCTCGCTCAATCTTTCTACTGGCACAATATTCAAAGTGTCAGCATCTTTTGCGCTCGCGAGTTTGGCTAAGGCATCTGCATTCGAATTCTGATCCTGGGGGATTTGCTGGAGGGTATACTTCATGAATTGGGCTAACAGGTCTTTAGTTTTGTTCAAGTAGGCCACCATTTTTAGGCCTCGTGCTTGATATTCCCCTAGGACTTGATTCACTACCAGCTGTGAATCACTGTAAATATCCAGCACCTTTATACTCATGTCTTTTGCCATTCTTAATCCAGCGAGGAGTGCTTCGTATTCGGCTTCATTATTCGACGATGTGAAGTCGAACCTAATGGAGCAATGAAATCGATGCCCTTCTGGCATTATCAAGATCACTCCTGCTCCTGCGTGAGATTCGTTTGATGACCCATCTGTGAATAACTTCCACGAGGGAGCTTCATCTTGAGGCTCAGGCGCACTAGGCTTTTCGCACTGCTCGCTGTCCGGGAGTTCGGTGAACTCTGCAATAAGATCAACCAAGACTTGTCCCTTTACTGCTGCTCGCGGTGAATATGTAATATCGAACTGCCCCAGTTCAACTGCCCATTTTAATAAACGCCCAGCCGCCTCTAGTTTTTGGAGGACTTGCCGAAGGGGCTGGTCAGTTAAGACTGTAATGGGATGGGCTTGGAAGTAAGGACGTAGCTTCCTTGAGGCCAAGATTAAACAGTATGCTAACCTCTAGATGGGAGGATACCTCAGTTCTACTCCGATTAGCCTCTTGCTTACATAGTAAACCGCTTTTTGTACACCTTCTTCCTCTCGTACTAGTACCGCACTAGCAGCAACTTCAGTGATCGCTAGGTAAATGAACAAAGTTTCTCCTTTGATAGGCTTTGATAAAATAGGAGGTTGTGCCATATGGGCTTTCAAGGCCTGAAAAGCTTGCTCGCAGTCTCCTGTCCATTCAAATTTCTTGTTGCCCCTAAGTAGATTGAAGAAAGGGATGCACTTATCCGTTGACTTGGAAATAAATCTACTTAGGGCTGCAATTCTCCCGGTTAAACTTTGTACATCCTTGATCTTCTCTGGCGATTTCATGTCGATCAGGGCTTTTATCTTTTCGGGGTTGGCCTCGATTCCTCTTGAATTAACAATGAACCCCAAAAACTTCCCTGATCCAACTCCGAAGGAACATTTGAGAGGATTTAGTTTCATCTGGTACTTGTTCAATACATCGAAACACTCTTGCAAATCCTTCACATGTCCTTCTGCCTTTTTAGACTTTACTTGCATGTCGTCCACGTATACCTCCATGTTTACTCCGATCAATTCTTTAAACATGTGGTTAACTAACCGCTGGTAAGTCGCACCTACGTTTTTCAGTCCGAAGGGCATTACCTTATAACAGTATAATCCTGTATCGGTCCGAAAGCTGGTGTGATCCTCGTCAAGGGGATGCATGCTGATCTGATTGTAGCCTGAGTATGCATCCATGAAAGAGAGGATCTCGTGTCCTGCAGTAGCATCGACCAACTGGTCGATCCTTGGGAGTGGGAAGCAATCCTTCGGGCAGGCTTTATTGAGATCTGTAAAATCCACACAGGTTCGCCATTTGCCGTTAGGCTTGGGAACCAGTACTGGGTTAGAGACCCACGATGGATAAAACGCCACCCTGATGAACCCATTCTCCTTTAATCTCTCAACTTCTTCTTTTAAGGCTCTCGACCGATCCTTATCGAGCAGCCTTCTTTTTTGTTGCACGGGTGGAAAACTCTTGTCTATGTTCAGGACATGGCTGATAACTGCAGGATCTATCCCAGCCATGTCTTTGTGCGACCAGGCAAAGACTTCGAGGTTCTTCCGCAAAAACTCCACCAGTGCATGCTTCGTGGTTGGTTCTAAGTTTTTCCCGACCTTCATGACTCTGGTCGGGTCTTTCTCGTCAAGTTGGACCTCTTCCAGGTCCTCGACGGGTCCAACGTTTTCTTCACTTTGGGCAACACCCTATTTGGTGACTTCATCACCGAATGGGGCTTGTGTATCAATTTCCATCTGCAACCTATCTGGGGGAGTGCTATTTGACGTTCCCTTCTTTGCCTTCGTGACTGAGGTGTTGTAGCACTCCCTAACCTCCCTCTGGTTTCCCAACACGCGTCCTACCCCTGCGTCTATCGGGAATTTCATGGCTAAGTGCCACATAGAGGTGACGACCCGTAGATCAACCAGTATAGGCCTCCCAATGACGACATTGTACGCCGAAGGACAATCGACTACTATGAAAGTAGCGAGTAATGTCCTAGTAGCAAGCGCTGTACCTGCTGTCACTGGTAGTCTAATTGACCCTGCGGGGGCGAGTCCCTCACCAGAGAAGTTGTATATTGTTTGGTTGCAGGGTTCCAAGTCCTTAACGGACAACTTCATGCGTTCCAGCGAAGACTTATACAGGATATTCACCGAACTTCCTGTATCAACCAGCACTCTCTTCACCATCATGTTGGCCATTTGGATATCCACGACCAGCGGATCGGAATGTGGGAACCGGACATGTTGGGCATCGCTATCAGAGAAGGTTATTTCGCCTTATTCTGACCGAGCCTTTTTCGGCGCGCGGTCATCCACAGTCATCATCTCGATGTCCTGGTCGTGGCGCAGAGTCCGAGCATATCGTTCTCTGGCCTTTTCGCTGTTTCCCGCGAGGTGCGGGCCTCCACATATGGTTAACAATGTGCCAGTTACGGGGTCAGGCTGCAAAGGTGGCGAGCGTTGGCGTGTGGGCGCTTGCTCGTTGCCACCTGGAGCTTCTCGTTGGGAATTTCCCGAGGCCCATATATATCTTCTCAAGTGTCCTTGTCTAATAAGGAACTCGATCTCATCCTTCAGCTGGTTTCATTCGTTGGTATCATGTCCATAGTCGTTATGATAACGACAAAACTTGGTAGTGTTTCTTCTCGAAATATCCTTTCGAATGGGAGCAGGTTTCTTATAAGGCACGCTGGAACTCGTGGCCTGATAAACCTCTCCCCGAGACTCAATAAGGGCAGTATAGTTAGTGAACCGAGGTTCATAACGGTTACCCTTGGATCGTTTATTGTCAGAGGTGGAAGGCTCGTTGTGTGGCCGTTTCCCCCCATTCTTGCCATTGTCGTTGCCGTTCCCGTTGCCTTTGCCTTTGCCGTTGCCGTTGGGCTTGGACCCATTGGCGGCTTTGGCGGGCTCGGCAGTCCCCTTGTCCTTGCTTGGGGGCTTTCCTTCGTTGGCGATGGCGTCTTCGAGCTTGATGTAGCGATCAGCTCGATCTAAGAATTCCTGGGTAGTTCTAACCCCATGTTTTCGGAGGCTTTCCCAAAGAGGCGTGCGGCGCTTAACCCCCGCGGTTATGGCCATCATCTTGCCTTCGTCTCCCACTGCTTTTGCTCCAGCAGCTGCTCGCATAAAGCTCTGGACGTAGTCCTTCAGTGGTTCTCCATCTTGCTGGCGTATTTCAACCAGCTGGTTTACCTCAGTCGAGTGCACACGACCCGCGTAGAACTGTCCGTAAAACTCCTTTACGGACATTTCCCAAGAAACTATACTTGCAGGAGGGAATTTGAAAAACCACTCTTGGGCGGCATCAGAAAGTGTTGCAGGGAAGATCCTGCACCGAGCGTCTTCGGACACTTTCTAAATGTCCATTTGTATCTCAAACTTGTTAACGTGAGATACCGGGTCACCATACCCATCAAAGTTCAGAAGCATAGGCATTTTAAACTTGCTAGGAGTTTCTGCCATAGCTATCCTCTGGACGAAAGGAGTACCTCTTCTCCTATCGTGGTCGATATAAGATGTTCTTCCCCCGACCAGCTGCTGCACTTCCTAGTTGAGGGCATCTATCTGGGCCTATACGGCGCTAGGAATCGCCGTGGCCTCTGGAGCTGGGGGGACGTTCTCGTCTCGTCGCTCCCGGCGACCATTGAGTACGTCTCTTAAGTGCTCGTCTCTCCTCCGCTGCTCGCTAGCTCTGAGCCGGTTGAAGACGTTATTTTGTCTGGGCTGCCCCCCAGCGTCCCGTCTGTCGGGTTGGTCATCCTGAGGTGGCTGGCTTCTACCTCCACCTCTTTCTTCATTCCTCCGACCAGCATTTCCTCTGCTTGAGTCGGCCTCGTTATAACCATGGCTGTCTCTGAATCTTGATTGGCTATGGTGGGATCGACTGTTCCCTCGATTGTCTTCCCGGGCTGGAACCTCCCGAGCATTAGAGGGTGGTCTGCGTTGGTCGTTAGGTCCCCGTGCATTATCATGCCGTGGGGGGCCTCAGACCGCAGAGCCTAACTCTGAGTTCCTCCTGTTACCAGGAGGATGCTGTCCTCTGCTCGAAAGATTAGGCTCGTCTCCCCTATGGCGTCTAGGACTGCGAGGCTGCTGCCCGACCCTATTCTGCCTCTGCTGTGGGGGATTGCCGCAACCATCTTGGGATGGAGGCTGTGCGTCAGGGTCTCCTAGCAGGACATCGTCCTGAGGCGCCGGTGGCTGCTCATGCCTTTGTGGGCTCGAGGGTTGGATAGGCGGGCTAGGATTGGGACCCCTGTGGGGTGGTCCATTCGCGGGTTGATCAGGCTACGAGGTAGGTGCAGCCTAATTCCTAGCCAATTGTAAGGCTGCCTCGAGGGCTGCCATGGCCTCCCTCTGCGACGGTCCATCTCTGCCTGCCTTTCACTCAGCTCCAAGCGCTGCCGTTCAATTTCTTGTTGCTGCCGCGCCATGATTTCGGCAGCACTTTCCTGGCCGGCCCTCAGATTAGCCAGCTCCTCCTGCAATACCCCTAGGGTATTCTTCAGCGTCGCGTCGTCCATTTCTTCCTCATCAAATTCCAAATGTGGCTCATCCTCAGCCACGTTGGGAGGAGGAGGAGGCAGGTTAGATGGTGCAGCGTCGGCCGCCTGTCCAGTTTTCCTGGTAGTTTTCGCCATTGATCTTTCAACGATAATGTATCAAGCTCTCAATGAAAGCACCAGAATGTTGACCCTTATTTTGGCCAACTGACACGGAGTCAAATTTGCTTGATGTGGACAAACACGTTGGAAAGAATATGATGACGAAATAATAAAGAACACAAGAGTTTATAGTGGTTCGGCCCCAGGATCTGGTAATAACCTACGTCCACTTGAATTGTTATTGATATAGAATTCAAAGGAGTGATCAAAGAACTAGGGTTCAATGAGTTTCACCAACCTCTGAAGAACAATACAATATGTCAAATAGAATCACTCTAGTCTCAAATAATTCGAAGGCCAAAAGTCCCTTCCTTGAACTATCTTTCTCTATTTATAGGCTCAAGGGGGATTACATTCATTTGTTACAGATATTCTTTCCTAAATAATAGGATACTCAGGAAATCATGGGAGTCAATTTCGGGATTGACTAAGATCTTTATAAAAATATCATGAGATACGCAGAACCTGCGACCATACTGGTCGCAGGTAAGCTTCGACTGCCTTTTGCTTGTAATATCTCTTCTGGTTGATACCCTAGCAGAATTCCGCCAAGTGTCAGCCACGTGTCCAGAAGTCACTTGTCACGTCATTCGTGCCTGTTTTTTGGATAACATATAGGTTTTTGGAAGGTTTTAAGGGGGAGAAGACGTAGGAAATGGCTGAGTTCGTGGTCAAGTCGCGACCTGTGTGAAGCCAAAGCCAGGAGGGCTCTGCCTGGGGGGCGCACCGTGACTCAAGAGGGGCCAAGTCGCAGCTCGCACCCTGAAGCCCAAGTAGAGGCTCTCTGTCGGGGGGGCAAGTCACAACCCGCCTGTGTAGTTTTGCCCAGATTTGGTTTTTAGTCATGGGAACTTAACTCTAAGGGCCTGAGATCGATCCTACTACCCTGTTTGGTAGGATTCGACGTCCCGGAGGCTAGGATTTGGTCTGGAATTATTTATTTACTCATTTTTTATGGGATTTTATATTATGGTTGTGACTAGGTTATTGCTAGGGGCTTGGAAACAAGATCGTGCTTGAGGGTCGTTTATTGGTAACCTGTGCTTGGACCAAAGGTAAGAAAACTGCACCCAGTATGTGATGCATGTGATTATGGCATGGCATGAATATTGAATATGAAATTTATCAGAGCTTGAGTCTCTGTAATTTTGCATGATTATGATTATGCTTGTGATTATTGGTAAAGCATGTTGAATGCCTTATATTTGGATGTTGGAATGTGCATGATTATAATTATGCTGGTGATTGTTGATGAGGCAAGTTGAGTGCTCTATATATGGACATTGATTGCATTGTAAATGTTTGGCAGGATGGCTTACTTGTGAATGGCACTGACTTATTAGTCAGGGAACGACATTGGTGTTTAGTATTGATCGTGAAGATCTGACTTATCAGTCATGATTAGCAATAGTACTAAGCACTGGTCGTATGGTATTGGCCTATGAGTCAAGAGCAACATTAGCGTGTTTAACGCAGGCCAAAATGATTAGATCTAATCAATATGAGCATTAAATGCTTGACCGACCTATTGGTCGAAGAAAACTAAAGCGCTTGTCTATTCTAAAGGCTAGTTACTTAGAGTCAGGGATAAAAGGCTCAGGTGACTGAAACGTCACATGGCTTGGGGTGCGGGACCTCAGAGAGACTTATCAGCCATCTACCCCAGAGAGACTTGTTAGTCATCTACCCCAGAGAGACTTATTAGTCATCTATTCAGAGAGATTTATTAGTCATCTACCATAATCATTTGTCTATACTTGCCTACATGCATGAGTAGGGTTATTACTGCTAGGCATGCTTTATATGATTTTGTGACTTGTTGTTAACTGCTTATAAGCATGTTTAAGTTTTTTTGCTGAGCCTCGGCTCACGGGTGCTATGTGGTGCAGAAGGTAAAAGAAAGCTAGACCATCCTTGAGTTGGAGAGCTTAGGTGACAATGTGTACATATGCGGCTACTCGACCACCACGACCGAGGGTTTAAAGAGGAACTAGGGTTAAACCCTATTTTTGCCACTTAGGTCGGTAGGTTGTAAATCTTTTATTTTAATTAACATTTAAAATATATTTTGGGATCCCAATGTATACAGTAAATGTTTTAGTGAAGCATTGTATCTTTAACAAAAAAATTGAACCTTAAATCATTAATCACATTTAGTTACACGATTATGGCCAAATGACTCGTTTAGCGAGTTTAGCATGGTTTAAAATGCATAGAGTAACGATCCCTGGGTATTAGGGCTTTACATTGGCCCCCCTAATCAAGGCCCTAAGCCTTATTAGGTAATTTGGGATGTTACAGTTCTGATTCCAAAAGCTTTTCCCATTGGGTTTTGAGAATTTCAATGGACTTTTTGTTAGTGTTGTTGTTTGAGACAACAAGAACCTCATCTTTTTGGTTTTGCTTTCGAGCTTCCTCCTTAATTCGAAGGCGAGTGATTAAACTCTCTAAGAAAAATTTCCTTAGTCTTATGCTTGAGAACATTCTTAAAAAAAATTCCAAATAAAGGGTAACTTGTTAATCAAAACAATAACTCGAAATTGTTCATCAAAGGTCATACCTTCTAAGATAATCTCATGCATAATTTTCTGAAGCTTATGGGATTATGCCCACAGGTTTGTTGTTTGCAATCTAGTACTTCAAGTAGTAGCTGACTGCATATTTACCTCTGTTTCAGACCTTTCTAGCACATAAATGCATTTTTCTTGTTTGTCTCACAATCTCGTAGAAATAGACAAAAATGAAAAGAAAAAAAAAGTTTATTTCTTTTTGAACCATGTGTTTTGTAAAATTGCATGTTTGGATCCTGTGTTTTATAAAATGGTTCAAATAAACTCCTAAACTCAATTTTGGTCAAAGTTTTTGGAACTAAAATCACAAATAATTCATCAAACAAACAACTCAAAACAAAAATACAACAATTCTGCTTAAGAACTGTGTTGTTATATTCAATTTTGTGTTCATCAAAATCAGGTTTAAGGCCCTATTTGAATCATTTAACAAAGGACATGGTCCAAAAAGTAATTGTCAAAATATAAGGTTCAAACAAGTAATAAGACAAAATATATGATTAAAAAATGTATAAAATGAAAATGGGAGGAGTGTTGGTCATGCAAGAATAACATGAGAAAGAATATGTCTTGGTTAACTGCTTCATAAAAAACATTTTTACGTAAAAAAATAAATTAGTCAGCTCAACTAGGATGCAGTGGTGTGCGTATTCAATTGAGCATAGACTTATCTTCTCTCTTGTCTACAAATGTAAGTACCCATTTAGGGCACAACTCGAAAATTCTAGTCACCATTCTATATACACATGCAAAGAAGTGTTCAAAAATATTGTAAGATACTGAGGAAACTCAAAAAATGACACTTTTCATTTTATTTTAATAATTCATATACAAGGATGTAGTTGGTAAAAATTTTGTTTTTGAAATTTTTAAACACAAAAATAGAAAAATAATATTATTTTTGTTTCTTTATTTTAAAAAAATAAAAATATGTTTGGTAACTATTTTTGTTTTTTATTTTTAAAAATAAAAAATAATAAACGCGTTTGATAATTTTTATTTTTTGTTTAACAATATGAGATGTTGATTTGAAGAAAAGAAGAAGAAAAAAAAGTCAAAAACAATTTAAATTTTTTTTGAAAGTTATAAAATTCTATTTTCAAAATTTAATGGATTTTAATTAAAAATTTTAAAATAATTACCAAACACAATTTATGTTTAATTGTCAAATTTTTAATTAATTAAATAAAAAATTATTTTTGTAAGTGTTACCAAACACCACAAAAGTTCCAATAATTTTAATTGTACTAATCATGGAAAACATATCCAAAAAGTTATTGACAAGTCACTTTGCCCCCTTAGAGTTCAGAGATTTCCCAAAAATACTCCATGATAATAACTATTTAAATATCATCTTAATGCTGATACTAAGATATTAGTAAAGTCGGACAAACTAAACATAAATGAAAAGGAAATAAAAAAGAAACTCACCAAAATAATATTCCTTAATTTAAACATTTTTTTAAAAGATTATTTTAAACATTAATATCACACAAATAGTTTTCATTTTTTTTAAGAAAAAGAGAAAAAGACATCATAATCTCCGTGAGTAACGTGGATAAGGTGATATTTTGAGACTTGGCTAACAGAACAGAAGGGACAAACAAAAAAAGCAGAAATGATGCCTTTTTATGTATTTTTTTTATATAAATGAAAGTTGTATTTGAAGATTCCCTTAATATATTACTATGATTTAAAGTACGTACTATAAATACCATAATTAATTATATTAATATTTTGGCCCAAATCTTAATGGGTCCAAATGCAACGTCTAATACCAGAAACAGAGAGAGGAAACTATGCCCACAGCCCGGATCACCTTTCCCGACCCACCTCTCTTCCTTCCTTCTTTCCCAGTAATTAATTATATATAATTTTAATTATTAACTGTACTGCTTATAATTATTATTTTTTTAGTTATATATTTTTTTTATAAAAATAAATTAATAATATATTATTTAGAGAAAGTGGGGGTCAGGGTCAAGGTCAACGACAGGTATGGGTGAAGGATTGACCCGACAGTGTTTCCTTACCTTAATTACTTTTGGTTGCTTTCTAAATATTAATCAATGCTGGTACACGCATCACCCTTTTTTTATTTTTATTTTATATTTATTTATTTATTTCAATAATAATGGACAAATCTTTACAAATGTAACAATTATTGTAGCACTAGCCATTAAAATAAATAATTGAACTTTGTAACGTAAATTTTAAAAGGTCAGTTACATAAAAAACTTTTCCTTTTAAGGACAGTTAGCAAAATAAAAATAATAGTCAGATTATTTTATTTTTAATGCTCATATCTTATCTATATATATTCGGTGGCTTTTTTTTGTTGAGTAATTAAATAAAAAATGGAATATTATATTATTCTTTGACCCTGATGGGACTAGATTTGTTAGCAGACAATACATAAAAATGTGCAATATTTTACTGTAATTATTTTTATTTTTATTTTTGAAAGAATATTTTACTATGTAAGAGTAAAATAAAATTAAAAACAAGGAAAAAAAGTTATTATTTTTTCAATAAATTGAAAAATGAAAAAGAGAAGATCCAAACATTGCGCTAAAGACACGTTAGTGGGAAGTACGAACGAATGTAATGTCACATTTTCAAATCCTTATCCTAAATAATAGTACCCTTTTTTTCTAAATATATAAATAGGACAATTTATGCTTAAAACTTAGAAGCTTGTATATAATCAATGCCTATAATTAATAATAATAATGATGATGAATTTTGATTGATAGGCTCGAAAATGAGATTTATTAATTATTAATTGAAAAAGTTCATACTAATAATACTTTCCTTTCCTAGGTTACGATGAAGGAAATATTATTTTCATATTACAAAAATTATTTTATAAAAAAATATACTATTAGTCAAGTCTCAAGTGGACTAATTATCAGTTTTTGAAAGTTAGACTAACGTTTCTACCAAATTACCAATCTAATAAATATTTCCATATTTTTAAGCAATCATTATTGTTGTTATAAAGCACCTTAAAATATTCAAATTTTATAAATTGTAAAATTTAATTATTTTGACATTTTAAATTACAATTAATAAAATTGTGATGGTATTGACACTTAAAGATGCTACATAAATTTCTATGATTCATAATAATATTGTGGTACATAGGTTGATGCAATTGAACTATCATTCATTTATGTCACTTTGTCGTAAAACTCTTCCAACATTTATTTTATAATTTCCGTATTAATTAGAAATAATGCTTAATAATTATTTACGTTGGCCTACAAAGAAAGAAAGATTAGCAGTTGGGATGAGGGTGCAGGGAGATAAGGGTAGTCCAGAGATGCAGCCGATCAAAACCCATAAAGCAGGCCAGTACTATTGACGAAACAAGGAATAGCAGGACAGTGTGAATGCGCAAGTGGACTGTGGCCCCACACACGAACACCGTTTTTCTTTTCTTTTCTTCTGTCTTTTATTACACTAATTAATTATTCATTTATTTTATAGGTTATAGTTACGGAGGTAAGTATTTTGTACCAATTTTATTTTTATATTATTGTACAAGGTAAATTTGACATTTTATGCTAAAATTAAACACGTGGTGTTTAACTATACTACTTAATTATATGTTTTTTAACTATTTTTTTAATTCTTTTTCATCCCAAAAATACCCATCTTCTAAACCCAAAAAAAGTCACATTCATTTCTCTCTCTCTCGCTCTCTCTCTCTCAGACAAAAAAAAACCACCACGGCTTGCAATCAGCCGGACCTCCACCCACCACGACCTCAGCCAGACCTCAGCCGGACCTCCCACACACTCAACCAACCTCCACATTCATTTTTCTCACCCAAAAGCAATGGGTAAGTGTTTTTTATCCAAAATATTATTGACTTTTGTTATATTTAGTGTAAGTTATATGGATCTGCACATTGTTGGTTGTATTTTGTCCATTTTGTGTTCTGAAATGAAAGTAGACTATGCTCCTTTTTCTGCGTTTTTTTCTGGGTTTTTCGTTTTTTTGCGATTTTTTAACGATAAATTGTGATTTTGTGCGATTTCTACCAAAGTCAGAGGTTAAGGATGAAACTATGCGACATTTGAACGATGCCATTGCGATTTTGTGCGATGTTATATGTGTGGCAAAAACTAAGTATTTTTGGGCGATTTGTGGGCGACTTTATCTGTGTGCGATACTTGTGCGATGCTTGTGCGATATCATTGCGATTTTGTCTGTATTAATTTTGTCCAAAATTTCTTGCGATAGTTGTGCGACTTTGTGCGATGTTTTTGCGATATTGAACGATATGTGTGCGATTTTAAATTTGTACGACTTTATTTGTACTTTTTTCTGATTTAAATTTTTTTTGTTAGTGACAGATTCAACTGTATTTGTGTCTGTATTGTATGATGGTATTTGGGCTGTCGAGGGTTTCAACTGGGTATTCAATTCCCCAACAAGTAAGACGTTGATGTTTGACATTGACACTACTCTGGAAAAGTTGCGTGAAGTTTTGTATGAAGAGTTGGATGTGGATCCTTTGGTGTATGAACTGAAATTAGAAGTCTGTTACATGTACATGAAAGGCACCAAGTTTTCGCCGGAGGTTTTAGTGAAAGATAGTCAACTACGAGTGTTTTTTAGCATGAAGGCAAAGATGAGTGTGGACAACTTGCTGCCACTATTTGTGACTAAGGTGAAGAAGAATGTGAATTTGGAGCCTACTCCCCCAACTGTAACCCCTCGAAGTGTGGTAAGGACCTTTGTCCCAGAAACTGATCAGGGGGTTGGTTTGAATGAACAACTACCTAATAATATAGATGACCACAGAGCCAATATCGCATTTGATCATTTAGATGAGTTCGATGGTCCCTATTACAACGATGATCCTATGGTAGATTTGGATGAGGATGATGATGTGGAGCTGGAAGTTGATGGAGCTGTACAGGTACCTCCCTTGAGGTTGGAACTAACTCCAAACAACCAAGCAGAGCGACAAAGAAGACCCCCCCGTAGTGAGAATCACCAAACACCAGGAACTAGTAGTAGTCGGCCAGGTCCTTCCATTAGTACTCCTGCTTCTGAATTTGAAGTTTGTACCAAATTCAAACCTCTTATGCGGACTAGGGAAGACATAGAGGAAAATCATGTCTATACGACATCTCTTAGTGGTACGCCTTCAGGGGAGATACATCTTGACAAGTTGTACACAAACAAGGAAGAATTGAAGAATGTAGTGGGAAGGTATGCACTGAAAAAGAATTTTGAGTGGATGGTGAGGAAGTCTGGCACTGATGTGTTGTACGTTACTTGCAAGGATCAAAATTGTAAATGGAGATTAAGGGGGAGGAAGAAGGCACGTTGTGACATGTTCGAGGTTACTGTGTTCCACAACGAACACACATGTAACTTGGATTCTAGAAATTCTGATCACTGTCAAGCAGCACCGTGGGTTATTGGCCACATTATTAAGGAAAAGTACACATCAGATGGAACTAAATACATGGCAAAAGACATAC
This sequence comes from Humulus lupulus, assembly GCF_963169125.1. Taxonomy (NCBI): domain Eukaryota; kingdom Viridiplantae; phylum Streptophyta; class Magnoliopsida; order Rosales; family Cannabaceae; genus Humulus; species Humulus lupulus. The sequence goes on along the minus strand of NC_084793.1, from coordinate 34,178,129 downwards.
AGAGGGATATGTTTAAGGAATATGGCATCAAGATTAGTTATGAGAAGGCTTGGAGGTGCAGAGAGAAGGCACTTACGTATGTGAGGGGTACGCCAGCAGAATCTTATACAAAGTTATATGGTTACTTGTACATGCTGGAACAGAAGAATCCGGGTACTATTACTGACATTGTGAGAGAGGACGATCGGTTCAAGTACTGTTTTTGGTCACTGAATGCTTGTAGGAGGGGATTTAAGTTTTGTCGTCCTGTGATTAGTATTGACGGAACATTCTTGAAGATAAAGTATGGGGGCACAATGTTACTTGATGTTGCGTACGATGCAAACAACCAATTGTTTTCGATGGCCTTTGCAATTATCGGCAGTGAGAACCACGACTCTTGGAAGTATTTCTTGCAGAAGTTAAGGGAAGCCATTGGGGAGGTTGAAAACCTTGTGTTCGTATTGGATAGGCATCAGAGCATTGAACATGCTGTCGAGGTCGATTTCCCCGAAGCATGCCATTGTTTTTGCTTTAAACATATTACTATGAATGTCACGCACAAGTTCAAGACTGATGTATGTAACACACAAATATGGTTGGCAGCCTACGCATGGTCGTAGGCTGAATGTGATAGACATTTTGAGGTGCTCAAACGGATGGATCCTCCCATTGCTACATACGTCGAGCAAATAGGGCTTGAAAAGTGGGCTCGTCCTTATTGTCCAAGCGATCGGTACAACATAATGACAAGCAACGCCGCTGAAAGCTTCAACAACGTGTGACAGAAGAATTCAGGAAATATCCAATAACTACTTTGGTTGAATTCACCAGGTTCACACTGCAAAATTGGTTTGCTGATCGTCTCGAAAATGCAAGTAAGTGCACTACCCCTTTGGAAACTACTTTTGAGAAGGATTTAAAAGCACAACATGAAGATGGTAGGTTCAGGAGTGTCTATCGTAATGGTGCGCAATTATTTAACGTTGGTACGGGTCCTGAAGGTCAGAGAGGTGGTGATGTGGACTTAGTCGAGAGAACATGCACATGCGGAATGTTCCAATTGCTAAAAATCCCTTGTCCTCATGCATGTGCCGCATCAATTAGTCAGAATGCTAGCCTGTACGCACTTAGTTCCCCGTACTACACAAAAGACACGTGGAAGAAGACCTACGATGCAACAATTAATGTTGTCGGCGAGGAGGATGATTGGGTACTACCGGAACACATCAAGAACATGAGAGTCGGGGTACCAGTGGATAAAAAACCGGTGGGTCGGCCTCGGAAGAGCAATGCGGGTAGAAGACCGATGAAGCGTTGCCCGTCTAATGGTCAAGTGGTTGTGGAACCTCGCCATTGTACTAACTGCGGTGGTTCGGGGCACAACAGAGCTACATGCAAAGCTCGAGTTTGAAGCTTTTCTCTATTAGTATACTTATCTATATTAGTTGTAATGCACTTATTTTTGGACTGAATTTTTGTGTTGTATTCCTGGTTGCTGTTACAGTTTTTTAACCTTTTTTTTTATACAGGAATGTGTGAACCATGTAGAATTTTTAACAGGATCAAAGTAGATTTTTTTTTTCCAATTTTGTGATATCTGGCGATGTTTTTGCGATTATACGCAATTATTTGCGATAGCAAACGATATTTCTGCGATATGTTTGTGAGAGTTCTTGCGATTTGTTCGCGATTTTTGGGCAATTTAAAACATAAATATTTACAAGATCCTTGTTTCGTTTAAAGCGATGATTTGCGATTATTAGCGATATTTTCGCGATGCTTAGTTAATGTACACCATAAATCTATGAAGTTTAATTACGCGATTAGTATGCGATTTTGTGCGATATATTTGCGATGCTCAGTTAATGCACACCAGGAATCTATGAAGATTAATTATGCGATTCTTTTGCGATATATTTGCGATTTTTTTAAATTTACACCAGAAAACTATGGAGATTAATTATGTGATTCTTGTGCGATATATTTGCGATGATTTGTTAATTTACACCAGAAACTATGGAGATTAATTATGCGATTTTTGTGCGATAAATGCGATTTCAGACGATATAAATGTGCGATTTTCAAAGCGAAATTAGCGATTAAAGACGATTTCTAACATATTTTACTAATCTGACAAAATATAATAGTGTCGTAAATATTATACATTAACCACAAAAAATTATAAAACCAGTTCAACTACCAGCTCAAATTCTGGTAAAATAAGTCAACACACCACCTATGTCTAAAGGTGAGCATGTTATCATCGTTAACTTTCTCAAACGACCGATCCAACATTCGGTGCTCCACGTATTCAATGGCATACATTCCACAATCGCCACTGCAAATAAAAAGATATTGGTAACTATTAGTAACAATTTAGTAAAGTAATTCATAATGGAGTACAAAATAAAATAAATACAAAAAGAGACATTTACCTGCTTTCCGCTTGCGGTACAACTTCCGGAGTAGCTCGTTTATAATGCATTGGTGGGAGCTGGCTGAGATCACCTGTTTCAAACGGAAATACATAACTGTTGGTCTTAAAATAACTAGAAGCCCGCAATAAGGATGCAAATAGCTCGGCATAAGGCTTCAAATATGACTTCATATTGTCCTCAGTCGTGGCGCCGATATCACAGTCATATTCAACAATCTGCCAATTCTCAATATCTACCTCAACAGCCACCCAATGCTTCTCAGCAGGAAGGTTCAATGTGAAGTAGATGTACTCCTGGTTCTCCCAACAAGGCAAGTACCGATGCTCCATCCCCCTCACATAATGAATAACTGACTCATCCCAGATAAATGTGCTTCTGTCACCATCATGACAATTCCAGTACATTGAAAATATTTGTGGAGCAGATGTGTCCAGAACCACACAATTCGTAGTGTACACCTCAGGGAAGAGCTTCCTCCTTCTTCTCAACATGTGGAATATGGCATCAATTTGCTGCATTTGAAATAAAAATGGTTAGAATCGTATCGCAAAAGAGTCGCACAAATGTCGCAAATAAGTCGCAAAACACAAATTTTCTAGGTTAATATCACAAACATGTCGCATATAGGTCGCATAAAACACAATTTCTACAATTAAATCGCTTTATGTCACACAGACATCGCAAAACATTGCGCATATCCCAATGTACCATTTTCGCGATTTTCTGAACGACTTAAAGCGATTTAATTGCAATTTAAACAAACAATCAACTTATACATCGCTAAATATCGCTAAATATCACAAATAAAATGATGTATTGTTCAAAATGAGAAAACAGTTAAATTAAACAGTTAAGAAACAAGTACTTACAGCATCGTCGAGCCATTCGTGCTCCACCATCACCTTCACTAACCAACTTCGATCAGCAATGCCAGTGTGCACTTCTCTAGGACGGTCGTTGTCCCTCGAGTAAGTAATCCACCTTTTGAAAAATTTGTAGAGTCGTGGGTCTGCTGGCCTCAAAGTATCAACCTCAACTGGACTAGTTCGTTGTTTCTTCTTCCCCGCTGTGTAGTCCTTCAAATACACTGGCTTCCGTTTTGCCCTCCTCACAAATTCCACTCCAGCTGGTGGCCCATCCAACTATTGCACATTCTGAGACTGTGTATCTCCGATGGCCATAATAATGGCATCCGTTGGAGTAGAAGGAATCTCATCTACGTTGGGTTCCCAATCTTCAGGGTACACGTCGTCTTAAGAATCAGAATTATACTGACGACGTTCATCCTCTGCTGGCTGTGATGGTTGCTTCTGTAACAAACTTATCACGGTCACAAGTTGATCCATGATAAGCTTCTTCATCTCAGCATGACTACTCTCAAACGTAGTCTTCATCTCATTCTGTGCAGCCAGAATTGCTATTTGTTGGGCTTCGACCTTCTCCAATCTCTTCGCCAACCTAAGGTAGTCGGCGTCATTGGCTGCAGGAGTTGAGGTTGGAGGCACAGTGCCTGATGTGGACGGCTATGTTTGTTCTTTCGGTGGTGATGGTGGAATGATTTTCGCAGTTTGAACATATTCCGCCACCCGTTTTGCTTGGGTCTCGAATTGAGTGGAATCTTGTGTTCTAGCTTCTGTTTCTTCCATCTCATCTGTAACACCCTGGCTACCCCAGAACAGTTACGGTGAACGGTGGACCGGAAATTTGACTCATTGCCTGAGTCCTTTGGTCAAAAACGTGCTCTAAGTGTAGTTAACAGGTTAAGGCATAAAACCAATAAAAAGGAAATGGAGATTTTTATTACAAACTGCTCTGCAGAGCTAAACAAAACATTTACAAGTGGTTCTCAGTACAAAATGGTCACTAGTGTTTTAAAGTTACAATCCCGCCGACCTAAGCGGCAAAAATTAGGGTAAACCCCCTAGTTCCTCTGAGAAGTCCTTGGCCGTGGTGGTCAAGCGGCCGCATATGTACACATCACCACATCAACTCTCCACTCAGGGCTAGGTGAGCTTTTCTTTCCCTTTACCTGCACCACATAGCACCCATGAGCCAAAGCCCAGCAAGAAAACATAACACTTTTCATAAACATTATCAAATGATTATCATTATAACCACATTGAGCATAAAGCTTTCAAACAAATGAGTAACACATGATTTTAGCGGGAGAGTGGCTGCTAGGTAAGCCACTAGCCTCCAAGCTCTCTTTTCTAGCGGGAGAGTGGCTGCTAGGTAAGCCACTAGCCTCCAGGCTCTATTTTGTAGCGGGAGAGTGGCTGCTAAGTAAGCCACTAGCCTCCAGGCTCTGCTTGTTCATCGACCCTCAGGGTCGGTCAGGCATTAATGCTCCTTGAATCATTCAATGATAGTAGTCGATTAGATCTAATCTTTGTTGGCTTGCGTGACTCACGCTAAGGCCGTTCTGACAGATAAGTCAGCGCTTCCTGACCTGTGTCCAGTAACACTGCCGAGCCTGACAAATAAGTCACAGCCTCACAGCTGATACTAACACTTTTGTCGATTCTGTATTCAATCCATGTCCATATTTATACAATCAACATGCTTTACAGATATCCATGCATGTCACACTTTGGGTGCAGTTTTCTTACCTCTGGTCCGAGCAAGAACGAATAAAAGAACAACCCTGAGAACGATCGACTTTTTGGTTCTTTAGCGGTTACCTGGTCATAACCAAATTATGGAATACCATCAATAAAATGAATAATAAAAGGTTCCCAAACCCAAACCTAACCTCCGGGACCTCAAACACTACTCAACCGGGTAGTAGGTTCAATCTCGAGGTCTTAGGCTTGCATCCCCGAGCCAAAAAGCTAATTCTGGCCAAAAATGCCTTAAGGGCCGTGGCCCTCCTTGGCCATGCCGCGGCCCGCCCCTCAAACAGAGGCGCCTAAACCCAGCAGCTCCCAAGGGCTGCGGCTCACCCCTGCCATGCCGCGGCGCAAGCTCCATTTCAGCCAAAACCCCTGTTTTTCCTCCCTTGCGTTTTCCCTTGAAACCAACCCTTCAAACCCAATTTAAACACCACCCAAACCTCTCTCAAACACCCATTTAAACCTCCAAACATCACCCATAACTATCCCTCATCATAACCCAAGTAAAACATCCCAAGAACTCCCCTTGATTCCAACTTTCCATACCAAAATCTAAAGCTGAAAACTATGAACGAAAACAGAGCAAAACCAGTAAAACAATGGATAAAACTCACCTCAAATTCGAAACCAAACCCTCTTCGATGACTGAGCTATGTCTACAACCTCAACCTCCAAGTTTCCTAGCTTAATTCCACACCTTGAGCTCAAAACTCCAAAGAGGAAGAAGAGAGAAATGAACTTACGGGAAGGAGAAGAAGCAAAACTCTGTTTTGGTTATGTTTTCTCTACAGCCATCTAAACCATATATATCCAAATCCCAAATGACCATTATACCCCTAGGTCTTTAAAGCTTCTAAAACCAACTCAAGGGTAGTTTTGACATTTTCCACCTACACCGTTAATCATAATTAACGCTTCCCTTTTCCCGCTAATCTCAATATCCTCAAACACCAATATTTCACATCCCGTTACCCTTTAATGCCCGGTAACATTCTAATCATTAAAACACCCCGAGACTCACCCCGAGCCCCGAGCTTAAGCCCGTTATGACCAAACCGACATTCAACATTTCCTTGATCGTCTCATGCCAAATGGCTCGAACAAACCCACATCATAATGTGGTCTCAATTTATATCATCAATATGCGTTCAAATAACCAATTTACCCTCAACGGGCCAAATTACCATCACACCCCTGTAATTGTAAATATGGACTCACATGCATGCATTTCACATCATATCATAATATAATCAACATATACATGCATTTAATCAATTAATAACATAACTAAACAAGTACGGCCCTCCCGGCCTACTATTCATGCCGATAAACACATCGGGGAATTCGGGGCATTACATCATCTGAGCCCATATCCACCGTGGGGACTTCACCCTCACAATTGGACTTCCAGTATTCAACCTCCCAATTCCGAGGGTACAAGATTTGAAGAACAACCATCTGCATAACCAAAAAATTAGAAAACAATCAACATCGCAGAAACTTGAAGAAACATCGCATAATGTCGCAAAATTATAATATCAACAAAGTAATAAAAATCACATTTATGTCGCAAGAAATCGCAATTATGTCGCTAATATTTTTAAAAGAAATCGAGAACATATTGCACATAATCGAATAAACATCGCACAATGTCGCAAAAATCAAATATAAATCACAAAATAAAAAAATCGCATAATGTCGCAAAACAGATAATGTAAATCGCATAAAGAAAAATGTTATCGCACAAATGTCGCATAAAACTCGTACATATATCGCAAATAATACTGAAAGCAAAATATATCAAAACAACAATGAGAAATAGAGAAAGATTCACATACCCTTTTCTCAAACAGCAGTGCCACATCAGTTTCCTTCACATCGTGTTTCGTAATAGTAACGGGGGTGCTCCAGTTCAACATTCTAGGGAATCTGCTCCCTTTGCACTGCCCATACTTCTTCCCCACATCTTGCATGACCTCAAACGCCCAATATTGTAGGGTCGGTGCATATCCGTACACATTGTACTTCGCTTCTGGTTGAGTAACTTTTTTCTCCTTCATGGATTTCTTCTTCTTCTTATCTTTCTTGCTCAACAACTTATCTATGTAGTTTTGTCATAGCTGCTGCATATTTTTAGCTGTGGAAGACAACAACTTCTGATAAGAAAGGAGACCCCAAGGATACTCGAAGAAGTTATCTACATTTTCAACTAACTTCAGCATATCAGTCCAAATATACACACCCTCGGACCGTGACAACAGAACACCTTCAACAAAAGCACATAAACCCAGCTTGTAAACATCATCTTCAACATCACACGCCTCAAAAGCTAGCCAAAGGGTTTTGAAGGCCACCCTTTTCGCATTGTTGAAATAGTCCGGCAGTATCCGATTAGAATCACATTGTGTATTCAATTATGCTGTCGAGGGGCCACTGCTCATCTTTAGGCCTGTGATCAAACCGAACTCAGACCTCCCAAATCTGGCTTCCGTTTTACCCACGTAAAACCACACTTCATCGTTTTTAACTTCAGTGACATTCTTTTTCCTCAATAACAGTTGATGCACAATCACCCCGGAGAATTGAAGAACACTGGCATTCCAAAAAGATCCGAAGGGACTTTCCTTCACCTTATCAGTCAACTTAAAGGCTTCGAACTTATCCTTTATAGCAGTGAAGTACCCGTTCCCTCTGTAGCTGATACGCCCTGGAAAATGCTCGGACAATGGGAGAACAAGCTCTAGAGCCATCTGCATTTTTAAAAATAGGAATTATTATTAATCGCACAAATGTCGCAAAAGAACTCGCAAAACTACAATTATAAATCGCACAAACATCGCAGAAAAAATGTATAAGGTTTTTAAATTAAAATCGCAAAACCTATCCAATATAATTGCTAAAACTATGAGTACCTTGAATGTCGCTCATATAGCTCAATATCGCTCAATATCGCAAAACAACACAAATGTCATAAACTATCATTATTTTCCCTAAATAATCGCATAATATCGCCCAAATGTCGTTCAAAAATCGCAAAGCAAACACAAACAACGCCAAACAACCATACTTGTCATGATAAGTCGCACAACATCGCTTAATATCGCAAATTTATAAGAAACCAAAGAAAAAACAATGTCCCGATACCCAGATTCTTCCCCAAACACAAAATAGTAGAAATCTAAACATTAATTACAGAATTCAGTTCTAAAACAACAAACTAACCTCAAATACACCAATTTGGTTGGAATTAAAAAGAGAAATTAAAAGAAAAATATAAAAAACAAACCTTGGTTCCCGTGGGTTCAAATGGCGGTGGCGGCGGTGATCGGAGACTGGTGCGGTTCTCGGAGGTCCGGCCTTTCGTTCCTTGGTCCGCGTGGGTCATTGGGTTCGTGTGGGTTCGTCGCTGGGTTCGGTGTGTTCGTGTGGGTTCGTGTGGGTCGCTGGGTTCGGTGTGGCATTGCGGGGTGGCTGGGTTCGATGGGGGTTCGGTGCTGGTGAGAAGATAGAACAGAGAGATGGCGAGAAGGAGGAGAGAGAAGGGAGTTAGAAAATGGGGGGAAGTTGAAAAGTGAGGGGTAATTTGGGGAAGAAATTGAAAAAGTATGATTACTTTCCTATGTTTATTTTTTGGGTTTAATTTTTTACCTTGTTTAATTTTTTAGCATATGATATCAAATTTCCCTTGTACTATATAGTTATTTAAAATATTCTTATATTTTTTATAAATTTTTTAATAATTTATAGTGCCAAAAATAAAATTTAAATAAGTTATCTTGCACGTCTATAAAAAATCGGTCATCCGTGCAATATACTATATTTATACTTTATTTTCTAAACAATAAATTATTTAAAATTTCTCAAAATTTACAGAATGCTCTAAATAATTACTATATACACAATTATAAAAAAAAATTGTAAAGAAAATATTTCCCGAATAAAAAACTAGAAGAAGGTATACGGATGTACCTCTTTTTGGGTGCACCAAAAAACTACCCAATAATAATTTATTTAATTTTGTACAATCTATAATTTTTGTATTTAAAAAATATCATTGTAAAAGTTACCATTTACCAAGCAGTTAGCTTTTGTAGGCAGGCTGTCCAATAGTTTCCATATAATTTTTACATTGTATCATTGTAAGCTTTTTTTAATATATAATTGAGAGAAAAAAAAAATAGATATTGTTATTTTTGTATATTAAAAAAAAAAAGATAAAGAAAAAGAAAATTTTAAGTTGAGTGGAGCCGAGCCGAACCGATACTGAGTTAGAGTTTGAGCCAAGCCGAGACTGAGTTAGAGTTTGAGCCGCGATGTCTATATCGGCTGACGGCTTTATATTATTTGCTGTAGTACTATAGAATATAGGGTGAGCTGAGAAGGAAGGAGCTAAGTAAGATGATTGGAGTGAATGGGTGTAGATTGTGCATACCCATACATTACCAAAACCCAAAACTCAACCACACACACCCACGCCACGCACCACCACAATTCACATTTCCCATCATCACCACTGTCACTGTCGTCATCATCATCACATCATCAACATCGGAAACTGTCAACCTCTTCCGGCGGCCGTTGATCTCCTCTTTCTCATAATCTGGTAATTGCTCTTTCTCTCTCTATCTCTGTATCAAATTCAGTTTTTGCTTCTTATTACTGTGCGAATATGATGTGTATTTTAATGTACCAGAGCAGAGCAGGACGAGGCTTCCTCTAATCAAGTCCTTGTTGTTGTTGTTGTTGTTCTTCCACAAGCTGAGCTGAGCTGAGATTAGATTAGATTCTTCTATGTGTGTTGACCTTAATTGGAATCATGGTTGCGTTGCTATACTCTTTCTGTACTTTTGGGGAAGAACCGAAGCTGATTAGGCCTTTCTAGTCTTTGACTTTTGTTTCCCAGGCTTCTCTCAGCTCCGATCTGTGTTGTTCCTCAGCTCTCTTTTAATAATCTGGCTTGGAATTTCAATTTTTGGATTCGGATCTTTTTGGTTTACTTGTGATTTTCATCTATGGAGGCTAGATTTGGCGGTGAGCCTCGTCATTTCTTCGGCATGAGCTCTGCGGATTTGACTACTGTGAGGAAGAGGACCATGGAGTGGGATTTGAATCAATGGAAATGGGATGGGGACCTTTTTATTGCTAGTTCCGTCAATCCAGTGGTGCCGTCGGAGGGTATGGGTAGGCAGTTTTTCCCAGCTGGGGGTTCCTCCAACTCCAACACGTCTTCTTCTTGCTCCGACGAAGGGAATCTGGTGATTGAGAAAGGGAAGAGGGAATTGGAGAAGCGGAGAAGGGTTAATGCGGTGGAGGACGAGAATTTGAACGATCAAACGGGTAATCTTACGCTAAAGCTGGGAGGACGTGGTCACCATCTTCATCAGCAGGCTTCTGAAAGGGAGATGGGGAATTGGGAAGGAACCAGTGGTAAGAAGACCAAGTTCGTCGGTGGTACTTCAAGCCGTGCGATTTGTCAGGTGGAGGATTGTGGAGCTGATCTGACTAGTGCCAAGGACTACCATAGAAGACATAAGGTTTGTGAAATGCATTCCAAGGCTGTTAAGGCGCTTGTTGGGAACGTTATGCAGCGATTTTGTCAACAGTGTAGTCGGTGAGCTTCTTCTTCTTTCTTTCTTTGTTGATTGCTTTGATTGTTTGTGTTTTGAATATCTTGTAATCAATCTTTTGCCAGGTTTCATGCCCTTCAAGAGTTCGATGAAGGGAAGAGAAGCTGTCGTAGACGATTAGCTGGTCATAACAAACGGAGAAGGAAGACAAATCCTGATACTGTTGCTAATGGAAATTCACTAAGTGATGATCAAACTAGTGGCTATCTGTTAATAAGTCTGCTGAGGATATTGTCCAACATGAACTGTAAGTAGAATTTCTTATCAACAACCCCCCCCCACAAAAAAAAAAACAAAAAATGTAGACTTTATGCACCACCCACCCTACCCAATTACGAGAATTTCATTCATTGGGGGATTTGTTTGTTTGTGTGGTTGATATTTCCTCGCACTTACCGTGTTTGCAATGTGGAGGCACTTACCGTGTTCTGCTTAGTTATTGAATATAAGTTATTCAACAGCTGCCCCAGTCTTTTTTTTTCTTCTTTTCCTTGTGATTTTGCTCTCAAATATCAAATCTTCTAGATAAGGTTGACATTTAAAAAATAAAATAAGCCTTCATGATTAGCAGTAGTTAATTGGCCTAAGGTGTGAGTGGGGTTTGTTTAATCCACGGATGAACTAAACCTGTTGTCAAAAAAACTGCTTAACCTTTTCTCCAACACCATGGATTCAGTTGATCCTTTGATATTTATATTTTGCTGCCTTGGTCTTCTAAATTCATGGTATCTTTTCGCTGCTTTGATGGGTAAGCCATTTGAGCTAAGTGACTTTAACTTTGTGCAGCCAATAAACCTGACCAGAGTACCGAGCAGGATCTGTTATCACATCTTTTAAAGAGCCTTGCTAACCAAACAAGTGAGCAAGGGGGAAAAAATGTAGCTGGCCTTTTGCGTGACCCCCAAAATTTGCTGAATGATGGGGCTTCAGTTGGGAACTCAGAAGTTGTTTCTACTTTTCTTTCAAATTGTTCTCAAGGCCCTCCAAGGCCTATCAAACAGAATCATGCTGTATCTATTTCGGAAATGCCACAACAAGGCATTCATCTGCATGACACTAATGGTGGAAGTGTACAAGCCACTTCTTCTGTAAAACCCAGCATTATGAACAGCCCTCCATCTTACTCAGAAGCAAGAGACAGTACTGCAGGACATAGCAAGATGAACAATTTCGATTTGAATGACATATACATTGATTCAGATGATGGTGTTGAGGATCCAGAAAGATCATTCCCCCCTACGAATTTGGTTACTAGCTCCCTTGATTGCCCTTCGTGGGTACAGCAAGACTCTCACCAGTCAAGTCCACCTCAAACTAATTCAGATTCAGCATCTGCTCAGTCACCCTCTAGCTCAAACGGAGAAGCTCAGGTATATTAATTTAGCAAAACATGTCTTATGCACACATAGAGGACACTCCACAAACAAAATACCCAGCTGCATTCATTCCACACATTAATTTATATATTGCTGTTTCACAAAAAGCATGCAGGAAAGTCTCCCATATAAGTTCTCAAAGTGGTCTTAGGGCCCTTTTTTAAATGTGGTACTTTAACCCATAATTACAGTGGGGACTGTCCCAAATGCTTATGTTATATGAGCCAAGTGCCCCATTCTTCTCCCCCCACCCCAATTTATTATTTTGAGGTGATCTGATGTTGTTTGGGCTGAGTTGGTCCATTCTGAAATATTTTTATTTTTAGTTGTTTGTGGATTTTGGGGTTATGCGGCTTGTTTTTCTAACATTCGGTTCATTTTTTATTTACCTCACCATACCAGAGCCGCACAGATAGAATTGTTTTTAAACTCTTCGGGAAAGAGCCAAATGATTTTCCTCTTGTCCTGCGTGCACAGGTAATGACCTGCCAAACCAAGCATCTTCAAGATTTGTTTCCCCACCTAATTAGATTTATATCATATAACTTTGAAACTTTTCAGATTCTTGACTGGTTATCACACAGTCCGTCAGACATTGAGAGCTACATCAGGCCTGGTTGTATCATTTTAACCATTTATCTACGTCAATCTGAATCAGCATGGGAAGAAGTAAGCTTTGTCTACATCAAGCTGCTAGTGTGATCGTATGTGTGTGTGGTGTGTTTCTTTTTAAGACTATGCTTAACCTTACAATTATCGGTCTCTCTTTCGCAGCTATGTTATGACATTAGTTCCAAATTGAGTAGGCTTCTGGATGTCTCAGATGACACTTTTTGGAGCACTGGATGGACCTTTATAAGGGTCCAGCATCAAATAGCTTTTGTTTGCAATGGTTTGTGGTCCTTAGTATACTTTGTTTCTTTAAGCTGACTGTAATCCTAATAATGTGACTACCTAATGTGGAAGTTCCAACAGATTTGAAATTTCTTTTGATGCAGGTCAGGTCATAGTAGACACGTCCTTGCCTCTCAGAAGTAGCAACTGCAGCAAGATTGTAAGTATTAAGCCTATTGCACTACCTGCATCTGAGAAAGCTCAGTTTCTAGTCAGAGGTACAAACTTGGTGCGGCCTACCATGAGGTATTCATTTTCTTGGAAGAGCATCACACTTTAATATTATATTTTAGAGTGTTAACCTGAAACCATAATTTAATTTCATCATTAATAAAGCACAGGCTAAATTGTACATTCTTTTCCAGGTTATTCTGTGCTCTAGAAGGGAAATATCTGGTTCAGGAAGCCACCCATGAGTTAATGGATGGTGATGATAACTCAGAGCATGATGAGCAATGCATCAATTTTTCTTGTCCTATTGAAGTTACAAATGGACGAGGATTTATAGAGGTGTTGTTTTCTTATGATTCTTCTCGAATATATAGTTCATTCTTGTCAGGGCAATAAGGAATTTTCAACATCATTTTGTATTGTTTTCCTATTTGGTTATATCTTTATGTACATTTTCTGGTTAGCGGTATGTTTTATTATTAACATCAATGGTATAATAATAGAAAAGGGGCTTTTTTTTTGCCATTTTACACAGAAAGAGGATACTTAGTTGCCCAATAAAACCCCTCCTGATCTGAACATACCACACCACATTTGCATATGCTCTCTCTTAATTACTTGAAATTGGTCTTTTCTAGGAGTTATTTTTATTTCTTATGCTTGGTAACATCCTTGCTCCTATATTGTTGTTACTTCTTTCTGTACCAATTAATGATTTTTGCTTGTGCAAGCTAAGATTATTTTTTCCCTTGAATTATCTAGATTGAAGATCAAGGTCTTGGCAGCAGCTTCTTTCCTTTTTTAGTTGCGGAGGAGGATGTTTGTTCAGAGATCCGTATGCTTGAGAGTGTGCTGGAATATACTGAAAGCGATACAGTTGGAGACGAAATCGGAAAACCAGAATCTTACAATCAAGCGATGGATTTTATTCACGAAATGGGTTGGCTTCTTCATAGAAGTCAGTTGAGATCTAGATTGGGTGACTCGGATCCTAATGCAGAACCCTTTACTTTAAAGCGTTTCAAGTGGCTTATGGAATTCTCTGTGGACCATGATTGGTGTGCTGTAGTAAGAAAACTACTAGACATTCTAATCGATGGAAGTGTAGGTGAAGGAGAGGATCGTTCCCTTGACCTTGCATTATCAGAAATAGGTCTTCTTCACAGGGCTGTGAGAAGAAATAGTAAGGCTCTAGTAGAAGCCCTCTTGAAATATGCCCCTACGAATTTATCAAAGTTAAAATCTGAAGAAAAATCAGCTACCGATGCTCCCACCCCCAACTTCTTATTTAGACCTGATGTCACGGGCCCAGGAGGTTTAACTCCCCTCCACATTGCAGCTGGAAAAGATGGTTCAGAGGATGTACTAGATGCATTAACCAATGATCCTGGAATGGTAAAATTTATTGAATTAATCCATATACAAACTTATTCACTGGTCTTCTATGATCACCCACATTTATTTTTTGGGCACTTTACAGGAACACCATATCCTATATGGATCTTTTGGATGCATTCACTACATCGATAAATCGTGATCTATTTTGCCTTTTGGTTTTTAAAAGTGAAATTGATGATGGGATTTTTCCAAACATCATGATTTTCGCTATTTTTCTCATTATGAAGACAAAAAAAAAATCTTGCTAATCAGGCCCTTGTCATCTTTTGAATTTTATTAGTCTGAATGTATTTTGCCAATTTATTGTGATTAAGTGTCGTCTATGATTGTAAAACCCAAGTAAGTTAGTTCACATGTAGATTTGTTGTACTTATGATTCAACTTCTTCATATCATTTCAACATTTAATTTGCTAATAATGGTAACCCTGTTGGTATGATACAGGTGGGAATTGAAGCCTGGAAGAGTGCTCGTGACAGCACAGGCTCTACACCCGAAGATTATGCGCGCTTGCGAGGCCATTACACCTACATCCGCCTTATCCAAAGGAAAATTAACAAGAAACCTGGAAGTGGGCACGTAGTGGTTGACATACCTGGTGATCAAAAGGAGGACTGCAGCTCAAACCAGAAGCAAAATGAGTTGGCCAACACCACCACCTTTGAGATAGGAAGGTCTGAGCAGAGACGTATTCAGCGTCCGTGCGGGCTTTGTGATCGGAAACTGGCGTACGGTACAAGCAGTAGATCTGTGGTGTACAGGCCTGCAATGCTCTCAATGGTTGCAATTGCTGCGGTCTGTGTTTGCGTAGCGCTTCTGTTTAAGAGCTCTCCTGAAGTGTTATACGTATTCCAGCCATTCAGGTGGGAAATGTTGGAGTTTGGAACAAGCTGAGGGATGGTCCTCCCCTCCCCTCCCCTCCCTTATATATTATATATATATATATATAGTAGAAAACGGTTGTTTGTTTGTTGTACGCGTTGTAGACTTCTATTAAAAAGCAATGTTTGGTGTAGAACGAGGCTGTGAATTGGGTACATTAATATTAATTATTGACATATTTTAATAATACTAATTTAATATTTGTGCAACTTTGGATCTGTTGTCTTCGGTGTTTCTTTGCTTCTCGCTTTCTTTTCTTTTCTCTTCCCAAATTTGAGATTTTAATTAAGCTAATCTTATTGGGTTATTATTCGTTCATATTTATTCGTTGAAGTGGATTATTAGTAATATGAAACTAGAAATAACTCATATCAATTAACGATTCGTTCTTTCGCGATGGGATAAGGATCAGCATAATCAGGCATCACACTATAAAAGGGTTATAATTTATGTTTAGGTTCATATTTGGCTCTTCAATTATTATGAAATACCGAAACATGGTCCAACATAGTTTTTATAAGATGCAAAATAAAGCATGAGACTAAGCCTTATTCTTCTTTTAATTAAATTATGGCTAATTACTCTTTAATTTCACAGTAATTAAGTTTCAAACGAACCAACCCACATATGTTGAACAAGAGTCAAGATTAATCCACACTACAAGTATGAAACAAACTACTTTCTTCATGCAAATGTTTGCTTGCAGTAGCCATCTCCTTCAAATGTAAAAGTAGAAGTCTAGTTCAAATGTTTGTTGCGTAAATTAACCAACACAAGTACCAGAAAAGCTTATACATGCATTCCCAAAATTAAATCTTCCTTTAGGCTTCAAAAGTCGACAGAACTTGTAAAGATTGGTAATGTTGCATGCTGAGCAATACCTCCAAACATGCAATCAATGTAATATGTGCTAAGGCTCTCTTTATAGGAGGGTAATAATAATCCCCAAAAAATTAACAGGAACTACAGTGCCAAAAATCTTAACCAAATGACGTGTGCTCCTCATTTGACAAATGATCAACAAATTAGGCTACATTAATAATTACCTTGCACACCCTCAATCATTGATTAGCCATAAAACTTGCAATCATCACAGAAATGAATGAATTGAAACAATGGCATCTTAAGAAAATGACAATTTTCTCTCACAAGTTCTGAAGGCTTCCTTGCTTGTTTGCTAGTGCCATGAGCACATTTATTTGTCCAAAAACTATCATATACTTGCAAGAAGCACCACTCAGCTTCAACTAGTTTTCCCATATTACAAAGCAAATGCATTGCAAGAGCACATCAGATCAGCACCAAACCAACATATAGGACCCAAAGCCCTTCTCCACCATGTCACTTTACAGTCTCCAACATCTTCCCCCAAAAATTCCAAGAACTATGCAAATCATTGACCAGTAGAATACCCTAAAGAGCAGACATCATGTCCTCCTCTGGAATTTTTCTCAACTACCTTATAATACAAATCTTGTCATTTTCTCTACCTTTACAACAAAGCAATGCTACGAGACATCTCAGGTGCTCAATGCACATGCTAAATTAAATAGACATCACATCATTAAATTAGCGTATATGAGACTTACATATGGGTTAGTGTAGTACAGTTTGCCTCTTAACTTATTCTTATGATAAAGATCAACCAGTCATAAATGGTCTCATTTTGAATAAGTATGATTGCTTGAAAAACTTCCACACTAAGTGTGTAATATTTTACTCTGACACCATCAGGATTCACACCCATCTGCTTCATCCGATGACTTCCACCTCCTTATAATAATATATATATATTGAAAGTTTACAAATTAAGCCTAAAGCTACGCTTTAAACAATGATACACATTCATGGCATCTGTCATACTCTTCCCCTAACACAAGGTCAACAAACCAGCTCTCTCATCTTCTTATCTCTGAAAAAAAAAGCTGTATTAAACGACAGTCTGATATATTATGATTTATCTTATTGACAGAATGTTGTCTCTTGTGCCAGAAGAAACTTTACCGACCTCTACTTTCTTTTTGGTGGAGCATATGATATTTACCATTTCTTTGCAATTGTATCCACTTACTGATGAGAAATAAAAAATGAGAATAACACCAAAGCAAAGCAGTAGAGAAAAAAGAACCATGCCTAGTGAGGCCTGGTACTAAAACCATTTTACCATAATGTGCTATGTGTGTGTGTATATATATATATAGAGAGAGAGAGAGACGGTTTTATCATTCAAACAAATGTCGTTTTCGATAAAGAAAAACATCACAAGATAATATTTCACTGTTGCCATTTCGGTATAGTTATGCAAATTTGCTACTACCTATTACAACTACTACTACTACCGGTGCCATCAACTTGTAAAACTCTGTTAATTTCAGAGACACACAAGGTATATGGTAACAAAGATTACAATAAAATGAAATAAGAAATTCCCCAAAAAAAGAAGAGCATCTTCACTTCAGTATGATGATATTTAGAACATATTAAAAGCTATTGCATATCTAAAATTATAAAAGAGGACCAGCAGCAGCGGCAAATCAAACACACAAAATTATTAAAATTCAATACCAAAATATCCAAGACAATTCAACAGCTGGCTTTGTGGCTTAAGACTCAAGACTGTGGCTTCTCCCACTTGAGGGGCTTCACAACCTCCCAGGTGAAGTCAGCGTCATCCCTTCCAAAGTGTCCGTAGGCGGCTGTCTTTAGGAACCTGCCGTTGCCGCCTCTCTTCAAGTCGAGGTTGATGGTGATCATTCCAGGCCTGAAGTCAAAGTTCTCCTTAACAATTTCGAGGATCTCCTTGTCCGGAATCTTTCCAGTCTTGTAAGTGTCAACAAAGACGGACAACGGCTCAGGGACACCAATGGCGTAAGAGACCTGCACAATGCACCTACGAGCAAGCCCGCTGGCTACAATACTCTTGGCAGCCTGCCTGACAATGTAGGCTCCACTTCTGTCCACCTTGGTAGGGTCCTTTCCGGAGAAAGCACCACCACCATGAGCTCCCCAACCACCATAGGTATCGATGATGATCTTACGGCCAGTAAGACCAGCATCACCGTGTGGACCACCAATGACAAAGCGGCCTGAAGGGTTCAAGTGGAAGATGGTCTTCTCGTCAAGGTACTTCTCGGGGATGACTGGCTTGATGACATGTTCCTTAAGGTCAGCAGCAATCTCATCGTTTGTGACAGTTTCGTCGTGCTGGGTGGAGATGAGGACAGTGTGAACGCGGACAGGAACCATGGCTCCATCCTCATTGTAGTACTCAACTGTCACTTGGGTCTTGCCGTCGGGTCTCAACCAGGGGCAGGTGCCGTCCTTCCTGACCTCAGTGAGACGGGCACCAAGCTTGGTGGCAAGGACATGGCTAAGTGGCATCAACTCAGGAGTTTCATCAGTGGCATAACCAAACATATGGCCCTGGTCACCAGCACCAATCTCCTCAGGGCGCTTGGTAAAGTGTCCATGGACACCCTGGGCAATATCAGGGCTCTGCTGTTCAATGTTAACCAGAACCTTGCAGTTGTCAGCATCAAGACCGACATCATCAGAAACGAATCCAATAGCGCGGCATGTGTCACGGACGATCTTCTCATAATCTACGTTGGCCTTGGTGGTGATCTCTCCGAAGACCATGACCATGTTGGTCTTGGTGCATGTCTCACAGGCAACCTTGCTGTCAGGGTCCTGGGCAAGGCAGGCGTCGAGCACGGCATCAGAGATCTGGTCACAGAGTTTGTCTGGGTGACCCTCGTTCACGGACTCGGAGGTGAATAGGAAGGTCTCCATCTTTATATCTGAATTCAAAACAACCAAGCGTTTTATTAGATACAATCAAAACTAGCCAGAGCTGAAAGAACTTCTGCTGCTAAAAATATTCATCTACAAGTTACTATTTCACAAGCACCAACATTAATGCACACACACGCATATGCTTAGGAATATTGGATACAAAACAAAAATAAATGAAATTCCAATCTCAACGTAAACAATACAAAGTCCATTAGAACCTGAATATTTGTCGTTAAACTTTACAAAATGCTTTATATATTCTCATCAATTGCAATAAGAGTAATGAAAAACGAACTAGAATCTAATGTTGGATATAAAGTGTAAAAGAATCTAAAACCAGCACAAATCACAAGCAGAATATTAACAGCTATCCGTTATACAATATGACAAGACTTCTGACTAACTCAAGATTTATTCTCTCTTCTTTTTTTCCTTCATTTCAACACTCAAACAAAATTACACCAAAAGAATAAGAGATTTAACCAGATCGATCTGCTAAATACTCTTAAAAACTACGAACGAGATAAGACTCTTCACCATACTTTCTCAAATTCAAATTCCAAAGACGTTTCAAACACACGATCATCAGATCTTAAACACAAAGATGCCAAATCAAACAAGCCAGATCTGAAACCGTAACAATATCATATACTGGAAATGAAAGCAAATCTGAAATAGTATAGTGTATCTATAACATAGAAACGAGATTTGAGCCAAAAACAGAGAAGAAAAGAGAAAAGGTGTACCTGAAATGGAAGAAGGAAAGAGCAAAGTAGTTATATTAAGCTCAGATCTGTAAAATCGGTGCTCTCTCAATCGAACCAGACCTCTATTCTTCACCGAAACTCGACTCGCAGCCTTTCCTACCTGGTTAGCTCGGTATTTATAGAGCTAAGCTGTGGGTGACCCCTTACCGGAGTAATCGGTGGGGGAGTTGGTGGGATTTGACGTTACTATTACCGGTGATAGGCGGTCACTCACCAACCCTAGCCGGTTCTATTTCCACCTATCCGGCGGCTCAGCTCTGGCTACGCGGCTACAGTTCTCTTAACACGTTTTTTATTATTTTTAATTAGTATCAATATATGATAGTTTGGGTAATGAATTAGGACGTGATTATTAACCATATACATTTTTATGACTTGTCCACAAATTACATTTTCTATGTTATGTATTGAAATTAATTGAGTAAGATTTTTAGTGAATATTGAAATGACTAAACTACCCTCGTGGGGATGTAAGGTTTCGAAATGCTTACCGACAAAACAGTGGCCATACTCGCCAAACAATGAGCTGGAAATAAAGAAAGATCGTGGCTTCGCTATGTCCTTTTCAAAATCTCTCATAAAGGATAGTAATGGAAATTGACCTTCAATTTTTTTTTTTTAATTATTGAAACGTGGAGAAATTCATTAAACTAGGGAACCATTCCTTCTCAACTCAAATTACTACTAATTCATAATACAATATGTTTTAGTTTTTGAGGCTTTTACTAGGCGCCTCACTAGGAGTCTTATATTATGTCCTACAAATAAAACAATAATAAATCATTTTAAATGATAATATCAGTAATTAATATATTAAATAAGTTGTCATTTTTTTTTATTTCTGGAATATATAAAAAAAATGGTGAAATTCTTAAGAAACTTCATTTAAATCTTGCTATAAATATATATTGTGAACATTTGTGGACCGGTGCGTTACTACCTTGTTTCATATCCTTTGATGAGTTATAAATCCAATTTTTTTATAAAATTTATTATTTATAAGAATTTTGTCTATGAACTATGGCCTACACCTTATCGTGTTTTCTGATTTTTTTGGGCTGTTAAAAATTTATCTTGAATTATTCACCGTGTTGTAAAGTGGGACTTCCGTCTATTTCCATCCCATGTGCCTAATATAATAATGACGTGGCATTTTACTCACTAATGTATATTGGCCACGTCAACGCTGCATATGTAATTAAAAATTTAAAAATCTATTTTTTAATTAAAAATTAATAAATTAATTAAAAATGATAATTTAAACCTTTTAAAAAAATTTGGAAATATATTTAAATTTTAATTAAAAATAAAAAAAATTATAATCTTTATCTTCCTTATTAAATCAGTGCCACATAATTAAAAATTAACAAAAAAAAATTATTTTCTTTTTAACCATTAATGAAAACAAAATTAATTTAAACCTTTTAAAAAAATTGGAAATATATTTAAAATTCAAAATTAATAAAATAATTTAAATTAAGAAATAATTATTTTTGCTCCATGGGCATTTTCTGCATCGATAGGAAATGGTTCCCTTAATTTGTGGTGCTATGTTTGGGCTTAATTTAATGAAAATGGTGTAACGTTTCAATTAAAAAAACTTCACTTTCTTGTTATTTCTCATACATTCTCTTTTAGTTTTTGGCCTACCAAACATAAAATTAAAAAAAAATTATAAAGAGAGTATACACACATATTCATACAATTCATTCATGAACAAATACCCATATTCATACAAACACAAAAACAGAACTTAAAATCACTTTCTTCCCTTTTTTTCTTTCTCTTCATCCTCATTCAACCATACAAAACTTATAATCAATAGAGATAGAGATCTCTCAACCCTGTCAAATCCCTAAACCCAGTCCCGATTTCCGCCTAGCCAAGTTCTGAACCTCCATCTGACCTCTCATGCAACCCCCAAACTCAGCCCTACCAAACTCCCCCAAACCTGCAGCAAAAAAAAAAAAAAAGTAAAAGAAAAAGAAAAAGAAGATGGGGGCAGAGAGCTCCGACTGCCACCTCCGTCCGCGAGCATAGCCCAAATCTGACCCTCACAAAGTCTTCTCCACATATCCGAACCTAGAGAAGCTTTCTCCCAAGATCTGAGCATCGCAACGAAAACCCCTCCCAAGCCAAACTACACGACAGCTTCAACTTCGTGAGAAGAAGAAGAGAAAATAATTTAAGGTTTATTTAGTTTTTTTTAATGTTTTTATTATTATTTATTAATGTTTAAAAAGAAAAAAGAAAAATTTTTATTTTTAATTATGTGACCATGATTTAATAAGGAAGATTAAGATAATAATTTTTTATTTTAATTGAAATTTAAATATATTTTCAAAAAAAGTTAGAGGTTTAAATTATTTGTATGGATTAATTTGTTAATTTTTTATAAGAAAATAGATTTTATAATTTTAAATTTTGAATTACGCACTTAGATACACATGAGTGAGTAAAAAGTCAGGTCAGTATTCTCTTAACCACATAGGATGAAATTGGATGGATGTTCCATTTTACAACACGATAAATAGTTCAGAGGGAATTTTTAATAAACTGAAAAAATCAGGGAATACGATAATTAATAGATCATAGTTCGGGGCCAAAAGTCCTTAATAACCTTTATAAAATAGGGTTCAAATAAAATGTCTAGATAATATCATATCAGCACGAGAAAACAAATTTAGAACTTTGTTTTGGCACAATAAATTATATAAATTTTTCTAAAAATGTGCAAGAGATTTGCTATAATTATAATAGATAACAATCATATCAAAAAATTTGACTCATAACTTATTCACATGCCCAAAAACAATGTAATACTCTATCGGATAAGGTAAATAAAACCTACATTACCAGGCACACCATATATATAAATTAATCATGAAAATAAGTAATAGTCTTAAGGGGTGTTTGATATGGGGTAAAGTAAAGGTGAGAATAAGAATTTAAATCTCTTTTTATGTTTGGTTCAAATTTTAAGAGAGTAAAGTTAATAATTTGTACGAGCCCCACATGTATTTTAAAGTGAAATAAACTCTTTTGTACACAAAAGTTTAATATTACATCTATCATAAGTTCTTCTACACTTTTAAAAACAACTCAATTACTCAAAACAAATACACATTTACAATAAATGAAAGAGAAGAAATAGGCATGTGCGATGTAAGACACAACACAAGACAGTGATCATTGTGTCCTTTATTGAAAGCACTTTACAAAAGAAAAAAATATATATTCAAGCATTTTGGATAATTCTTTTTTCCAAAATATCTATCGAATAATAAATAATTGGATTCTCAATACAAGTTGCATGGAATGGACTGCTTGTGCTAGAAAATAAAAAACTAAAACAAATTTCTGCCTGTACCATTAAATTCTACTTACATCAGAATATTAAGCCGTATATATTTTAGAAACCATAGGTATATTATTATATTGGCATGGTACCAATCAAGTCAAATGTATGAACGGTAATCTTAAAAGGGATTAGAAGCATGGCATTTTTTTAGGTGGGGTTGGTAATGGTAATGGTATGGTATTCCTCAATAACAAATTAAAAAAGAAAAATTGGGCAAACCAACCAACTTCAAATTCCCAAGATTTATTTTTATTTATTTTATTTAGGGGACCAATGATGAAATTATGTTATGTGATTATTTCTTTGTAGACTTGACCTCTGGGAGAGAGGAGAGGAGAGGAGATGTGAATGGTCAATTATATCTTGCCAAAACCAAACCAAATCACACCCAACCCAATAAGCCAAAGCTACGGCTAAGCCAAGCTGAGCTGTGGTAGCACTTGGGATTGTTGGGACTTGGTGCGTATTCCGTTTCAATTTGCCCCCAAAAAAACAAAATTGAATTTATTTTATTTAAATAGAAAAGATAAGAGTTTGAATTTCAAGGACAATGAGTTTCCCAAAAGGTTGGGTGGCATACTCACAGAGATTTGACTGCCACGTACCGGTGGTATTTGGTTGGTGAGATGACTTGTCAGTCTCTCACTCACTGCCCCCAATCAATAAATAATAATATCAAAAATTAAAATTAGGTAGAAATTGGTTTGAACAATTGTAATAATAGATACCATAAATATAGTTTATTACACTAATTAAATAATAGGTTGACGAAGTATTTTTATGTTGGCGATTTGTGTATATGAATTTTTCAAAACACAACTGTCTTATTCGCATACTTACTCCTCTCTGTATATTTTGGTCATTGGGATATTTTTTTTTATTTTTTATTTTAAAAAAAGATTATGTTATATGTTTTAATTCCATAAAACCAAAATTTATTGTAATTATTTTTTTAAGAAAAAGAAGAAGGTATTTATTTTGAACATCTGATTACAAATGAATAAAATTGATATTTAATAAATATTACAAATAAAAGTAATAGCAATGGTTTTTGGTGGGAAGATGATGTGTAAGACTAAGATGATGATCATTTCTCCTATTTATAGCTTATTATTATTGTATTGTGTTATGTTATTTAATTAAGATTGAGGTTAGTAGTAGGTGAGGTACTTCGTCTATAACACTATAGAGTTTAACCAAAATAAGACAAAATGGCATCACTTCACCATCACCACCCTATAGAATGTAGTTTCATAATTCATTCCTAATAACCCATTACTCTAGTATTATTACTAATATTATATTTAGTAGCACAATTGTCATGTTTTGTCAGTGGGAGTGGGAGTGGAAGTACATGATCAAATATTTACTACAGAAAAAATGATTAAAATTAAATAAAGGTGTTGTCACTAAATTAGGAACAAATGTGCTACTGTTTATTTGTTCTCCAACCATATAAAATAACAACTATATATTAAAAAAAACTTGGAATCTATCTATTAGCACTGACAATCAACATGGCCTCGACTCGACCCCTTGATGCGTGTTCCCAACGACAACAATACTTGAACTTAGAAAAAAAAGATAAATTATAGGAAATAAACATATACCCAATTAACACTATAGTTTTTAAAATCATTTTACTCCAACTCTCGAAATAAATTCAATTTCAAATAAATATATCCTAATATATCTATGAAAAATGTGCTTATAAATAAAATTATTCCTTTTCTTTTTCCTATTATCAAAAACTAAACTCAAAATTAAAATTAGTTGAAAATAATCTTTTTTTTAAGTTACTTAATTAAGACTCTGTACTAATGAGGATAGTCATAGGCATTTGTCATCCAAACCTATTATAATTACATAATTAATTTTGTTCATTAATGAGATTGGACCCAACCATAGCTCTTATAATTGTCCCAAAACAACACAATTTTAATTTGCAGTGAGGGTAAAATCCTTGTGATTGGAACATAATCCAGGGTAGCACTCAATGATTGAACATAGAACTGAGCTTGATATTTAATGATACTATTATTCTATAAGCCAATTAGGGAAAAGAAAGGATGAATGGATATCCACAAATAGGGTAGTTAACCAAGGGACATTTGTGGTGCTCACACAAAATTAAGTTATAATATGGATCCCAAATCAGTATTAGTGTTGTGCTGAGTGTCAAGGGCTCATCTACCTCTTTTAACATTATTCATAGTAAACCTCACCAGATCCTATATAAAATGGGATTCCATGGCCATACCCTGCTGCAATCACTCATCTGACAAGCTCTAATAATCCAAATTAAAGCCCTCACTCCATCCATAAAGAAATAACGACCTAAAGATGGCATCAATGATTCTTTCATCTCCATTCTCCATACCACCATTTTATCAAATACAGGGCCAGGGTTCTCAACAGTCTGCAAGGAGCAATGCTTGGAGCATTGGGCCTCTTCCCAGAGCTTCTTTTCAGAAATGGAGTAAAGTTTTTGGTTCAAAGCTGGTTCTCAGATAATTCAGCTAAGGTGGTCTTGAATATCTAAAAAATCCAAGTCTTGTTCATGCATAGAGCATTCTAGCAATCTGGGTAACCCAGGTTATTCTCATGGGCACATTTGAGAGTTACCAAATTGCTGGAGGCGGCTTTGATCCCTTGGAGCTTGCAGATGATCCTGAGGCATTTGCAGAGCTCAAGGTGAAAGAAATTGAGAACGAACAGCTTGCTATGTTCTCTATCTTTGGCTTCTTTGTACAGGCTTGCTATAGTGACTGGAAAAGGTTCCTCTTGAGAATCTTGCGCACCAACTTCATACCTGGGAGGTAAAAACCACCTAGTCACACCTACCAAAAATAAACATAATATAGAAACAAAAAGCTTCCCAACCTCTAATAAAATATGCAATCAAATCTACTGTATAACATGTACATTGTGGAGAAAAATAAGATACAATTGGAACATAAGTTACAGCTAATTCAGGCATCAAAAATCCCTTCTCAATACGGCCAAACTATGAAGATAGTGTTTGAGTTTCTTGCAGTGAGAAAGAATAAATAAAAGGAACCAATACATTTAAGTCAACATAGTAGAAAATTTTAAGTAACTCAGCAATACCCAGGAGGGAGTCAGCCAGGAATGACTGAGTGGGCAAAAAACAAGCCGACAGAATAGCTCTTCTGCTTTCATAAATTTATGTTATGAATTGCAGAGAACTCAGCTATTTGCATTCCTCTCCCCGCTACTGCAATCTGATAGTATCCCCTGGATGACAAAAACAAACAATTTAAAAACGGAGGATTTATGACAAAGAACTAGGTTATTGAAACAACAAATATTTTTTATTTAGGACAGCTGTTAAGGCAGGTCCTACTTAAGTACATTGCTTACCTACTGCAGATCCTAGCATCCAATGCTTCTGGCTCTGGGACACTAATGATCACATGGGCCTTCTCGGTTATTTTACCTTGCTCCCCAAGACGCCAACACCGGATACGCTGATCTAGACCAGTGGAAAACACCCACACGCCATCTGTCCAGACACCTTCATGAAATTAAATTTGATGAGACAAAAGAGCTTAGAAATTTGTTACATTGACAGTTCTACTGCAGAAACTAAAATATGTGATGAAGTATTCTGAATGCATATAATAGAAAATTCTTTGAAAGTTAAATAGAGGAAGGTTAATAACTACTACAGGTGATTAATTGCAACAAAGAAACAATGATTAACTGCAAAATTAAAAAACAAACTGGCACCTGTAAGTACTTTTTTTATATATATAGTTCAAATACATAACTTACCTTTTACAGCAGAGGTATGAGCTGAAGGGACTTTATCACGATTTAAGAATCTGATCCTATAACTCCGGTTCTGGTTTTGGTAAGATTGAACAAAGTTCTTAGCATTTCCTTGTCCAGTGATTGAATTTTGTGTTTCTGGTGTTATTATTTCAGTTTTCTGTTCTGCTAATGAAAATTCCAAATCAAATCTAAGACAGTGCAGAGCTTGATCATCACCCCCACTAAGTAAATTGTAAACAAAACCATTGTCAGGATTTCGACAACCTTTCACACCTGAAACATGAAGACAATTGACACCAGATTGGTGAATGTTCTTCAAAACATGTAAAGGACATATTTTGCATATTTCAGATGAAGAATCATCTATCGATTCTGACTTGTTAGAGGCAACATGTATAGTTTCAGAAGAAGTTGTTGTGCTACTTTCAGAAGCATTTTCCATTGATGATATTCCATGTGCAACAAAATTTGGGAAGTCAAAATTAGCATCTGGTCCAGATTTTTCAGTGATTGACTCAGTGTCCGTGCTATTTTTTGACATGCTACGGCCCAGAGATCTCCACCATCTTCCACCCTGACTTCCCCTTCCGGTACGTGGCCGTTTCTGACAGTCAATGAACTTCTCCACATGAAGAACTGATACCCGGCACATAAAAGTATCAATGCTTTCACTTATGTCCCAGAAGGCAACACTTCCATCTGTAGCACCACTAATGACAACATACACACTTCTATCCTGAATGTTATCTGTGATAAAATCTTATATAAGAATCAAAGTATCCAAAGAAACGTAAAAATGTCAAATCTTTCAAATTACCATAACTTCTGTCTCTGAATACTAAAGACAGAAAAATTGAAAGTCAAGGGATGATTGGCATTTTAGTTATATCCTTGAATTTTTTTTAAGAAGAAATGTTTGTGCTGTAGTTTTCCACATGGATAGGTTGTGAGAGTAGCAATAGAAATACCAGAAGAAAAGGACTCAGAAAAGAAACTTCATTCAGAATGTATAGACAAAATTATCATCATCATCATCATCATTGTAAACAGAACTTTTATTATAGATAGAAAGCTGAATTACTATGGCTGGGGATTCATCTGGGTGTCTTAGTGGTCTTTCAAAGAAAGTCATTTCAAGCTTCATCTCTTGGGTAGTGTGTTTGGCGCAAAGCTAATGGAGAATCTGCAGACCACCTATTTTTATACTGCAGCTATTTCTCTTAATTTAAGGTTCAGAGTTTTAAGAGAGTTCAACCTGTGGAGTGGGCTGAACCAGAACATTGCAATGAACTGCTGGGATTGAGATACAGGTTTCATTTCAACAAGATGATTCAAATCAAGAATAGACTAACCTTTAGAAGGCAGACATGTTGGAATGATAACATGCTGCAACGCTAAAACTGGTGATGATAGAGGCACCAGCAATGCCACATCAAACCTGCAATGTGACAAAAGACAGAAAAAAAGTGCCAGATAGAGAGAAAAAGGCTAAAGAAAATCACTAAGTGAACAAGACATAAGTTCCTTTTTTAATACCATAATCTATGGGGCAAGACTAGAGCCCGTAACATCAATGTGGCATCTGAACAAGCGACAACTACAAAGCAGACGGTTAACCTGAAACAAATAATTTTTTTGCATCAGATTCAAGGTGAAAATACGGTATGCAAGACAAATATATTAGAATCTCCAACTACCTGGAACCAGCACATTTCACAAGAAAAGCAGTGACAGCCAGGTATCTCCAATCATCTTCACATTTGTCTCTAGGGCAGGATTTCAGCTCCATCTTCCCATCTTCTGTACCTTCATCAGCTTTCATACCAGACAAATTCTCAACTAGACCAATTCCCTTCCCAATGCTTTTGGTATATTTATCAGAACTGGAATATTTGGGTGGCATATCAGTTGACAGCCACTGGAATGACATAGAAGATGACACTTCAGATGAATTGCCATTTCCTGTTGCCTTATGCTGCTCACCAGCAAGTGCACTCTCCGTCTTGTATAGGTTCCTATTCCTTAACAGCCAAGAAGTTAGGACCCGCTTTGCACCGACTGAAATTAGAAGAAATGGATTTTCTATGTTCTCTCCAAACACATCATCTTCGTTTCTGGCAGTAGTACTTTTGGCCAGATCAGATGAAATCATGTGTATCTTTGATGTATAGCATATTGACCTCACAGCTGATCCACCAACATGCTCCCCAAGTAATTTTGATTCAGACCAATTTTCAACACCTGGAGTATACCTAAGTAAGCCATATAATAATCAGTTGATCACATCAAATCAGTGCAACACTTAAATCAGTTTCAAGACAAAGAAATTAGAGAGGTTTCAAAGAAAATAACAGAAAGAGAGGGAAGGGAGTCTACACATTATGAATTTAAGACACATATCGAATGTTCTGTAAAATGCATACAGTCCGCTCTTTATCTCAAGTCATATAACAAAGCAGAGCTGCTTAATAATTTTTACGTCGGATTTTAAGAATTGATAATAGACATACCTAGTCAACCTCACAGTTCCATCTTCACAGCCAGTAGCAATCCAACTAGATCCAGATACAAGGCTGTGCTTCCCATTTGCTCCAGGCTGCAATTCTTCCATGATGAAACATAAGGAGTGCATTTCCCTCCCATGGAATTGCATATGCAGGTTCTGGGGATATATCTTCCTGAAACCTTCTGGTTCCCAATGTCTATGAATATGGATAACTTCATCCTGAAACAAAATGATATTGTACAATAAATTAAGTAGAAAACTAATTTACCAAACAAAAAATAACTGCTGATTGAAGGAAGAAAAATAATTGTACGTGACTATTTTCAACACCGTTCACACTATAAAGGAAGCAGAATAATAGTAATCTACAAAAAACAAAAAACAAAAAAGCAAAAAAGTAAAATACTATACCCTTTTTTGTGGAAAAATAAGAAAAGAGAAGGATATATAAAAAAAAAGTAACGAGTTCAATCACGCAGCATAAAAACAACAAAAGATCATCTATTAAAACAACCAATAAGATACAATAGCTAAAGTTGGCTTTATTGAAGTCTAAGACGTACAATATGTCTTGACCCCCAAAAATTGTTGCTTGTGCAGCAAAGATATCATAGATATCAATGTCAATGGTTAACAAATTTCAATAAAAATGATATGACTAATTGCGTTCTTCACCTACTCCAGGTCAGCATCCATAGATGATTATTCTAGCTATTAAAACTGTCAAATCCAAACAGGTAGACATAAACAAACCTTTACGTATGCAAAACAGTTCTTTATTTCTGGTTGATCACCAACATAATAAGAATGAGGACGACGCCATCCACCACAAGGTATTTGCAAAACCTGCTCCGATGTGAACTAAACTCAGGCACTAATAAAAGTAGAAGTAATTTAAGTTTATATGTATTTATATAAATATTTATATATAAAGAGTAAAGTGACAGAAAAAATATACCTTTGTTTCGGTTTTCAAGTTCCATATCATAAAATCAACAGATGCAAAACCAGCGGCAAAGTGAGCAATAGACGAATCAATAACAGAGTTATTATCAGAGCAAACGGACTGGATCAAACTCAATTCCTTCACTTGTTTCATCCCGATAAATTCCAAATTCTGTCTATCT
Source organism: Humulus lupulus (assembly GCF_963169125.1). NCBI lineage: Eukaryota > Viridiplantae > Streptophyta > Magnoliopsida > Rosales > Cannabaceae > Humulus > Humulus lupulus. The sequence continues at coordinate 34,147,396 of NC_084793.1, read as the reverse complement.
ATGCCATATTTCAAATAGCATATGCACCCATCTCCACCAGTCTGAATAAGAAATATACCTAAACATGTGAGATGCTTAGCAACTAAAAAACTACAGTCTATGCCAATATTTCTATATTCAAATATTCTTTTATAATAACTGACATGTGTATATAAATTCAGTCCACCAATTTTATTTTCCCTTGACTAGAATGCAAATATCCAACATACTTTATAAAAGTTAATCATACCTACCGATCGTATTTCAAACTGATTTGAATTTAGGCTAGAAACAGCAACACTGGTGACACTTGATATTCCATGTGCCCCTTTGAAGTAAGTTAATGCAGCTATTTTTGTATCTGATACAGCAAATGTGCTCTCCAACGCACTTTTTAATAAAGGAAATAAAACAAGATTTCCACGTATATCTCCACATACAAGCACCTACAAAATACAAACAACAATAGGTAAAGAAAACTTTATAAAAGCGAGATACAATCAGCTTTTGTACTCATCAAGTTCACTAAATGACATACGGGCATATTTATGAACAAAAGCATTTCACTTTTATAGTGACAAAACAGTTTGTAGGAAGTTCTCAGCAGCAGTTACAATGTTTTAAAACAGTGCTCTATTTATCCTTTCCTCAAAATATACATAAAGGATTTTCTTTTCTTTGCATCTCATCGGCATCTATAATTTATTATTTACATGACATGATTGAACAAGATTTCCTTTAAAAATAAAAACAATAAATATAGATATGTGCTAGTGAGCACATACACATTATTTATATGAAATTAGAGGAAACAAACAATGAATCACATCCAAAATAGTTACAAGGGAAAAGTTAATAATGGGAATCTAATACCTCATCCTCAACTGAGGCATCCAAACACATTATTCGCATTCCAAAACAAGATGTGAATTCAGCTATAAGAGAGACATTGCTACTGGCTGAAGAATTATAAGGAAAAGGTTGTGAGGGATCCCACAGCCTCCATAGCTTCAATGCTCCTCTGGGGTCAGCCGTGAAAACATAGCTAAATGATAAATGGAGAAAAAAAATCATTAAACCTTACATATCATAGTATATTCTTAAAACAAGGGAAATTAAAATCAATATCAGTGTTAAAGAAGAATAAATGGCCATACTTGAATCCTAATGGCTTACACCAATGTGTTCCCAAGAGCTGTCTCTCTTTTCCAGCTGACCAAGTAAGAGTGATGTCTGCATTAGGAGAAGCAACATTACTAACTTTGACAACTGTCATGTTTCCTTTACCATCTCCAACAGCAATCCAATCCTCGTTCCCACAACAAGGCTTGGATGGTTTCGACAGCAAATCCATACAAACAATTGGCACCTTTTCGCTGGCCTGCACAATCTTTGTCCAGCATACATCACCAATATCAGATAATTTAGCATGGTAGAGATAACCATTGTTTGTGGCAGCATAAAGGGTGTCTTGGTGTGTAAAGCGCAAGCAACGAACATATTCACTTTTACTGCAACGTGACAGATTACCAAGTGACGCCAATATAAGCATAACCAGTAAGGAAACATGTTCAAACTACAAAACACTTACAAAGTGCAGTTTACAATTGACGATATTAAGGAAATAGACCTTAAATATATTAGTCATATCAGCATATTGTGGCACAACTAATTCTTTATGATCAAAGAATCAAAATAATGTTAAAATAAAAAACAATATTTTTTTCCAGAAAAAAAACTTCGTAATTCTGGGCCTAAGATAAATATTTTTTGGAAATCAAGAATGACTACAGGCACCCAAACTTTAATCTCCTATTTGAAAGAACTACCTATCTGTAAGCCCAATATGATCTGAAGACCTAGGAATACAAACAGTGAATTTGTTTGTTCTGTCAATTTCCTTTGTCTCAGCATGTCCCTCCGGACTTCCAGAGAGTGAAGTCTGCAGCTGATGCACTTTGATTGAAGAGTCAAATCCAGCAGTAATGAGAATAGAAAATTTTGGATCATACAAACATCGCCATATTCCCCTTCCTCTGTATAACACCAAATTAAGAAGAGAATAAAAAACCATGGTTTTGTAACTCCTTTCCTAAAGGTCCCAGAAGGCTTAAACTATAATGAAATAATCTTTTTCCAATAATGGGGGGAAAAATGAAAGCTTCATTTGTGATAATTTTGCTACTGCATCCAGAATCTGAATTATCAGTTCCTGACATACAGCTTAATTTACTAATTATGTTGTATCATTCTGAATCTTCATCAAAAAGAAAAACCATATAAACCACTTACAAGTGTTCCTTGATCATATGGAGTTGTTTTCCATCCAGTCCCCAAACACGGCAAGTACAATCTTCACCAGCAGTGACAATCAACTGAGAGAAATAAGAGGAAGAAAATTATAATTATTACTTTTGTTTCAGAACATCAGGACATATATAATATATTGTACTTTTTCTTTACTTAACCCCAAGGCATATATGAAAACGAGTGGAAAAAAAAGCGGCAGAGCTCAAGAATGGTGTAAAGGTTAAGCTCACAGAATCAGATACACAGCAGTCCCAAACTCGTGCACTGTGACCAAAGAGGGCGATGCCAACAGATTCTGATGGTTTATCTTCTATTCCAGTGCAAATTTCCCAGATACGAGCACTGCAAGCATAAACAATTAAAATTTGGTTTCTCAATTGAAAAAATACATATAATCAGTTTTAATTGAGAAGCTATAAATACTTCATATAATTTTAAACAACCAATTCACCTACGATCGTCAGAAACAGAGACCAGCTTGGCACCATTGGAGGACCATGTCAAACGGAAGATTGAGCCTTCATGGCCAACTAGTTTACATATATGAACAGCTTCATAATTATAAGAGTGAGAACTGGACATGACATCATCTCGAGGAACCATTTTCCAAACAATTATCTGTTTAAAGCCCATTTTTCAAAAAAATTGCAGGGAAATTAGAAGATAAGTGCAATATCAGGATATTCCTTTACAAATTTAATCAAATAAGTCTAGGGAGTAAAGGGGGTCAGCATATGTTGGCTTCTTTTATTTACTCTAAACAATAATTACCAAGATTCAAACTAAGAGTATTAGGTCTCCACCATATCTGCTCACATGTGTGTTTGTGGCGTTGAGCTCAACAAGCATGTAAAACTCAAAAGGTTAAGAGCAAGTATTATATTGGAAGAGCTTTCACAGTAAGAAGAGATTAACCACCTCATTATAAATAGTACCCGAGGCTATACGGAGAGCTTCAAGACTGTCACCCCATAAGCGCATTGAATATAAAAGGCTCCTTTCTACAGTCCAATATTGAATAATGTGGAAAAAAAATAGAAAAAATACAAACGAATAACGAAAATATAATGCATTTTATTAGTAAATGACTTTCTAGAACATAGCTTGATTAGAGAAAGGAACTACTCCAATGTGGTGGCTGCAAAAGGACATTATATTATTTACTAACCGGGGGATTGAACATGAAGAACCACGCTAGATTTTGACATGTCCCATAAAAGAACAGAGTTGTCACTGCATCCTACTACGAGACGGGAGTTGGCTTCCTGAGATGAACTCTCATGGCCCTGCTTTGGATCGATCAAAGAAAAGGGAAATGAATTTTCAATATCAATTGGACAATGTGAAGAAGAAGAAAAAATATGTACTTGTCTTTACCTTCAAAAAGCAAACATCCAAAACCCAACTACCAAACTTAGGCAAGGACTGGAGTAGAGTCAAGTCCAGGCCTATCTGGGCAAGGTGTAAGCTATATAGCCTGACTCTCTTTTCACCAAAAACGGCAATTTTATGGGAATGAATGTTGCAAGAAGAAATTCCATGAACGCGAATGCCATGGAAAACGTCAAAAGAGTTTACCATCTTTCCCAGTTCCAAATCATAGACGAGAAGTTGGGAACCGGAGCCTGTTAGGTTAAAGAAGAAGAGAAATGAATCAAATATGAGATTGAATTGACAGCTAATTAGTAAGTAAGAAATAAAGAAGGATATGAAATTGAAAGCGTACCGGTGAGGAGGTAAGGAAGAGAAGAAAAACGATGCGGGAAGTGGAGAAGAGAAAGTGCTGAAATTTCACCAATGTATTGGCCACTTTGGAGACGCCATGAATCGCTATGCTCTAGCTCTACCGCCATGATTGTCTTCCTTTTCGTTACAGTGTTAGAGGGTTTACGACTACTTTCAAACGGTTAACAACTCTAAAACCCTTGACTAAGAAACAGCACCGAGTGAGAACATAACATAACATATTTACTGAGTTATACAACCTTGTGATTGCCCGGTTTTAACAGTATAACCTGGTTATATTTGAGAAATATTTATTTTTTTTATTAATTTTAAGAAGACAATTACTAATATGACCTTTTAACTGAAAACCTGTATATATATATTATCCTATCTCTCTCATTTTCGCCGCAGGTCTCATTTTTCCATTCTCCCACTCTCTTTTTCTTCAATTCCTTCGGTACAATATTATTAATACAATATTGACATCATAATACAATTATCAAATAATTCAAAAGAAACAAAACACCAAAAGTATATTCACTCCCACTACCACTTTAAGGTACATTTCTCACTTTTTTGTTTTTGGTTTTTTTATCTTTTTTTTTTCAGCTTTTATATATATATATATATATATACACATATAAATGAGTTGATTTATTGAATTGAAATGACAGTGAGTACCTTGTATTAAACTTTTGTGTAATCTATTACACTTTGCTATAATATTTATTTTGTTTATTAATTTTTTTATTTTACAATCTTAATAATAATACAAACCATATATTTGTAAAAATGTCTCAATGAACTAACTTTATTAAATTAGATTGAGATTTTCAATTAATATACAATATGTGTTGTTGCTTATGGTTTGATATTTAAAATGAATACTTACATTACATTGATTAATTGTACTACTTCATTATCTTTTTTTTTTTTTTGTTAAAAAAAACATATTGGATATGTGATGTAGAGTGTATATTTTAGCTTAGTTTGATAATTGATATATTAACAACCTTGTTTTTATTGAAGATTTCAGTCACGGTACATAATCACTTTAAGTCAATTTTCTTAGACCCATATATTTAAATAGATTTTATTATGATGTTCGAATAATGATATTTTCATGTAAATTTGCTTTCTAGTAACATTTTTAGGTGGATCGATTGTCCAATCACCCAAGCTCAACTCTTATACACTTTATTTCCTAGATTTCATGGCACGAATGAAAGTACCAAGCATTAGAGATCCACAACAACTGATTCAACGACGGTTGATTATTCACGAATCTAGTCCAGAGTCGTCGTGCTCAAAATCGTTGGATGCTAGTGTGCCACCAACACCTCCCGCAGACACAACAACGACTCAATTAGATAATGAGGTAAATGAAGTTAAATACATTTTTTCTATTCTTGTACTTTTTTTTAGAATAGATAATATATTTAATTGAAATCAATTGGCTATAAATTTAGAGCACTAAAGGCATGATTTGAAAAATATTGGTTTAAAATGTAGAACTCAACTAGAATGAGTAGAGCTCAAGTGGTTATGGTCGAGATTTTTAAAAATGCAATGAACTTTCAGTTTAGGGCTCGATTAGCATGAGTTGAGATTTCCAAAGTCTAATTGATAGCATAGAGCTCGACTGGTGAGTAGAGCTCGACCATACATAGTTGAGATTTCCAAAGTCTAATTAAAATTGTAGCATAGAGCTCGACAAGTGTGAGCAGAGCTCGACCAAAGTGTAGTATGGAGCTCGACTGGTGTGAGTCGAGCAACACCATACATAGTCAAGATTTCCAAAGCCTAATTGAAATTGTACTATAGAGCTTGACTGTTGTGAGTAGAGCTCAACTGGAGTGAGTAAAGCTCGGCTGATGTGAGTAGAGCTCGATCATGCATAGTAGAGATTTCCAAAGTCTAATTGAAGTTGTAGTACAGAGCTTGACTGGTGTGAGTAGAGCTCGACCATACATAGTCGAGATTTCCAGGCTTTAGTAGAGCTCTACCAAACATGGTCGAAATTTCCAAAATCTAAATGAAATTTTAGTGTAAAGCTCAACTAGAGTGAGTAGAGCTCGACTAACGTGTTTTTTACTCTATTGATTAAAAAGTTATATTTTTCTTATATTTAATTAATAGGTATATATTGAAGAAGAGTCAGTGACATGTTCTGAAGAACAATTAGAATCACATGTTGATGAACAATCAGAGTCTTCCTCTATGCCACGACAGAAAACACTTCCAGTAAGTTTTGTTTTGTAAAAAATTTAAGTTTTTATGTTATTTAATATTAAGAAATATGATATTTAATTTATTGCAGATTGAAAAGATTCCTCGATTGAAGCCTATATTAGAGGAGAATGAACACTTTGAGTGCAAGATAAGTGTAAAAAGTCAGATAGATAAGGTCACAAAACTTATTAATGATGTACTAAAGAATGACCCGACCAACTTACAATTGTTCAAGGAATCTCCATTTGGCCACTTTCTTGATCTTTTTAAGAACTATGAACATTCAAGTCAAGTGATGTGGTTATTACTCATTCGGGAAGCAGACTGTGATAGAGATTCAAAGATGTGGTTTGTTGTTAATGGGGTACCGATCCGATTCTCATTGATGGAGTATGCATTAATATCTGGGCTAAAATGCTTAGAATATCCAGAAGGCTGGGAAACTCAAGCTGAGTCAAATGCATTTAAAGATAGACACTTTCGTGGGAAAGAAATAGTTACCATTGATGATGTGAAGGCCAAATTTACACAAATGTCCAACCAAAACCAAAATAATAGAGCTCGAAGGAATGTAAATGTAAGTAACAAGGAAATATTAAAGATGGCATCTGTCTTGTTTGTCTCTGCGGCCTTAATGCATAGGAACAAAAGTTCGTCTAACATCGACTCATTATTATTGGGATTGGTTGAAAATTTGGACATGTTCAACCAATACCCTTGGGGGACTCATTCTTATGAGTATGCATTAAAGCAACTTCGGAAGGGACTGAAAGGAAAAGCAAAATCAGTGCATGAGAAAGCAAAGACGATGTCGTCATTCACCTATTCAGGCTTTGTTCTTCCATTAGCGGTAAGAAAATTGCCCTAAGTAAAGTTGAAGAACATCCATTATTTTAGAAATCCTTACAATTTTTCTTATTTGCATGTGTAGACATTAGTGTATGAATGTGTGCCGGCAGTGGCAAGAAAGTATGTAGAGCTTCGAGATGATATTGACGAATCAATGTCGAGAATTTGTCGATGGAGGACTACTTGGAAGCATAAGAGACCTCCCTCTTATAGTGATGTACTAGAAAATCTAGGTGATTCCAAGGTTAGCATCTAATTTATTTTTTGTTATTTAGTCTTCCTTTTAATATACATATATATATATTTATATTAATATTTTTTTGTATTCAGGATATAAAAAGTATCCTTTCACCTATTGAACGAGAGAAGAGAATGCCACACATGCAAGGATTCATCCGTATCCCTGAACCAAAGTCAAATCGCATGATTGATATATTGACTACTATGTTAGAGATTGGAGGTACAATTAATTGGGCCGATGATACTGATGGGCATGCGACTTGTGACAATGTTGGTGTTACAATTGAAGGCCAAGCTACTGAAGTTGGTAACAGAAATCATGTCCAATCTATGAATGAAGCCACGAGAGATGACACTGATAGGCATGAGACTTGTGACAATGTTGGTGTTACAAATGAAGGCCACGCCACTGGTCAAGCTACAGAAGTTGGACCAGAAGAGAGTCAAGGTGACAAAGTTGACTGGTTTGCTCTCAAGGCTTACATAGATCAACAATGTGCATTGATAAGATCAGAAATTGCATTGTTACCTTCAAAGATAATTTCCTTACTTCAACAACAGAATATCGTATCAATGCCCCAATGTGATGATGGTCATGGTGGAAACTGTACTAGTGATGATTACATGAGAACATACCATGAAAAGTTTCCTCATGTTGAAGAGCAGCTTCCTCAGGTTGATGACCAACCTCCTCTTGATAAAGAGCAACCTCCCCAAGTTGAAGAGCAACGTCCTCAGGTTGATGACCAACATCCTCTTGATAAAGAGCAACCTCCCCAACTTGAAGAGAACCTTCCCCAAGTTGAAGAACACCCTCCAAAGCGGCCACTAAAGCGTTCACACTACATGAAATCACCATACACTAACCCTTTTCGTCGGACTAGATTGCGACGAGAAGATCATATCCAGTTTGATCCTTCAAGGGAGATTAATCCTGAAAAACAAAAGATGTTTGATGAACATTTAAGAAGTCAAAAAAGTATTGATTGTGGGCTTGGTTTACGAACTATAGACTATTTCCAGCGGATTATTAAAGATCATGAATGGCTATTTAGTGAGGTATGACATATGCTTTTATGATCCCTTATATCTAAGACTTAATTTTGTTTTCATGTGTATAATGTTATTATTATTTTTTACAGCAAATTGGTGATGCTTTGTTTTGCATTAGAAAGCGACAACATGAGTATCAAGATGTGATTCCACAAGATGCAATCATTTTGGATGAAAAATTTACTCAATTGGTGACCATCAACTTCAACTGTAACCCTAACATTATTGATGATGAAATAAGTCAATATATTTCAGGGAATCATCCGCATTTTTGGGGCAAGAAATGGAAAGGCTCAAAAAAGTTGTATATGCCTTTAAACATAAGGGACCATCATTGGGTTGCAGTTAAAGTAGACTTACAAGCATTAGAGTTGATTGTTTATGACTGCAGTATTGGAGCGACCTCATCAAAAGAAATGGATGCTTTGATGTTGCCACTCCAAACGATGATTCCGACTATACTTCGTGTATCTTCACAATTTGAGGACATAGCACAATGTCTTCACAAACCATGGACATATACACGCTTACTTAGTGTTCCACAAAATTCAAGGTAAGTGTATTTATCTAAGTCTATATATACATGCTTACTTAGTCTATATTTATTGCAATCTTAAATCTATTATTGATTTTAAACTTTTCTTATAACAGGGGAGATTGTGCAGTGTACACAATTAAGTTCATTGAGTTTGACATGGCTGGTTGTACTTTTGATTGTCTTTCAGATGACATGATACCATTCTACAGAATGAAGAAGGCAGTAGATATTTTTTGTCAAGATTGGGATCTTTAGTAATTTTTATATTTTAAAATATTTGGATAGTTTCAAGAATGACAATGTTTTAAAAACTTTATACGTAGTTGAAGATCATCATGAATTTCTCTAGATTTGTCAACCATATACTAATGTCAGTTGAGCTCTAAATTTGAAGCTTATTTAGTATTTGGAAATCTCAACTGGATATAGTCGAGCTCTACTCATGTCAGTCGAGCTCTATAGTAAACAAAATTACAATTTTGATAAATCTCGACCATGTATAGTCAAGCCATTTTGTATAGGTTCTAAAAATCTCAACCATGTACAGTCGAGCTCTACTCATATCAGTCGAGCCATTTTGTAAAGGTTCTAAAAGTCTCAACCATGTACAGTCGAACTCTACTCATATCAGTTGAGCTATTTTGTAAAGGTTCTAAAAGTCTCAACCATGTACAGTCGAACTCTACTCATATCAGTCGAGCCATTTTGTAAAGGTTCTAAAAATCTCAACCATGTACAGTCGAGCTCTACTCATATCAGTCGAGCCGTTTTGTATAGGTTCTAAAAATCTCAACCATGTACAGTCGAGCTCTACTCATATCAGTCGAGCCATTTTGTAAAGGTTCTAAAAGTCTCAACAATGTACAGTCGAACTCTACTCATATCAGTCGAGCCATTTTGTATAGGTTCTAAAAATTTCAACCATGTACAGTCGAGCTCTACTCAATACAGTCGAGCTCTATACACATGTTAATGCCACTTTTTTTTACTAATAAATAAAATTATCAATATACTTAAAAAATTTCTTGTATAAAAATATTTGTATTTTCATAATTTTCCTAGACTAAATGTCACATTTATCAATTTCTTGTATACAAATATTTGTATTTTCATAATTTTCCTAGACTAAATGTCACATTTATTAATATTCGATTATTCTAATTAAACATATTGACACGTCTCCAATTTATTATAGATAAAATACCGCATCTAATAAATGCAATAGTGTTAATGCCATTTTTTTTACTAATAAATAAAATTATCAATATACTTAAAAAATTTCTTGTATAAAAACATTTGTATTTTCATAATTTTCCTAGACTAAATGTCACATTTATCAATTTCTTGTATACAAATATTTGTATTTTCATAATTTTCCTAGACTAAATGTCACATTTATTAATATTCAATTATTCTTGTTAAACATATTGACACGTCTCCTCTTTATTATAGATAAAGTACCGCATCTAATAAATGCAATAGTGTTAATGCCATTTTTTTTACTAATAAATAAAATTATCAATATACTTAAAAAATTTCTTGTATAAAAATATTTGTATTTTCATAATTTTCCTAAACTAAATGTCACATTTATCAATTTCTTGTATACAAATATTTATATTTTCATAATTTTCCTAGACTAAATGCCACATTTATTAATATTCGATTATTCTAATTAAACATATTGACATGTCTCCAATTTATTATAGATAAAATACCGCATCTAATAAATGCAATAGTGTTAATGCCATTTTTTTTACTAATAAATAAAATTATCAATATACTTAAAAAATTTCTTGTATAAAAATATTTGTATTTTCATAATTTTCCTAGACTAAATGTCACATTTATTAATTTCTTGTATAAAAATATTTGTATTTTCATAATTTTCTTAAACTAAATGTCACATTTATTAATATTCAATTATTCTTGTTAAACATATTGACACGTCTCCTATTTATTATAGATAAAGTACCGCATCTAATAAATGCAATAATGTTAATGCCATTTTTTTTACTAATAAATAAAATTATCAATATACTTAAAAAAATTCTTGTATAAAAATATTTGCATTTTCATAATTTTCCTAGACTAAATATCACATTTATTAATTTATTGTATAAAAATATTTGTATTTTCATAATTTTCCTAGACTAAACGTTACATTTATCAATTTCTTATATAAAAATATTTGTATTTTCATAATTTTCCTAGACTAAATGTCACATTTATTAATATTCGATTATTCTTATTAAACATATTGACTCGTCTCTTATTTATTATAGATAAAGTACCGCATCTAATAAATGCAATAATGTTAATGCCATTTTTTTTACTAATAAATAAAATTATCAATATATTTATAAAATTTATTGTATAAAAATATTTGTATTTTCATAATTTTCCTAGACTAAATGTCACATTTATTAATATTCAATTATTCTTATTAAACATATTAACACAGTCCAGCTCTACTCACGACAGTTGAGCTCTACTCATGTCAGTCGAGCTCTATGCTAGAATATTTATCTATCTTTACAAAGCTCGACCATCCATGGTCGAGCTCTACTCACGTCAGTTGAGCTCTATGCTGTAATATTTATCTATCTTTACAAAGGTCGACCATCCATAGTCGAGCTCTACTCACATCAGTTGAGCTCTATGTTGGAATATTTATCTATCTTTACAAAGTTCGACCATTGATGGTCGAGCTCTACTCATGCAGGCGTTCTATACTGGAATATTTATCAATCTTTGCAAAGCTCGACCATCCATGGTCGAGCTCTACTCATGGAAGTCGAGGTTCATCTCAAGTAAACACAAGAAAATTTAAATTAATTCAAATACAATGATATAAATTACCCATAGTAATTCAAAACAAGCATATGCATCAACAATTACAATTTAGAAGTTGTGGCTCGTAAGGGGCACGTTTTTTTGGAGTGACCAGGCTGCCCGCATAAACCACACCTTTTTATCCATTTTTTTCCCTCACCAACTGATGGGATTCTTTTCAATTTTGCTCTACCACGATTGATTGGGACATTTGGAGGCAATACCTTCGGCAGTACTTCAACTTCATTGATATCCCAATCTTCTTGTTGAGGGACTGGATAAATGGTATCAACATAAGCCAACACCCAAGTTTCCAACTTATAATAATTAGAGCACAAATCATACACTTATATTCCAGCTTGCTCATATGATGCTAATGCATGAACACATGGAAGTTGATCAAGGTCAAAGACACGACATGAGCATTGTCTTTGACCTAAATCAATTATGGCATCATTTTCTTTACCTGTAACCTCATACTCAAATCGGTTAAGTTGTTTCACATTCATTTCCGATGCTTTCTTGAATCTTTTTTGAATAATATTCTCTGCCTTTGGAGTTAAAGGTGTACACTTTGTATTGATAGATGCCACAATATTGCGGCGATTGTTGAACCACTCAGATACTTTTACCTACATAGCCTCCAACAATGCAATGATAGGGTACTCTCTAGGTTCCCTCAGTGCTGCATTAATAGATTCTGCACCATTCGTAGTCATAATATTGTACCGACAGCCTGTAAAGTGAGATCTCGCCCATTTACTAAGTGTGAGATTTGATTCTTCAAGATACTTCACTGCTACGGGATATCTATTCTTCAATTCATCATAGAGTTTGTTGAAGTCAGAAACTTTATAGGTATTGGCAGTTTCTTCGAATAATTTTATGACACCTTTAACTTTGACACGTGCTTTAATATTCTGAGATAGATGCCACCTACAATGCCCATGTTGTGACTTCCTATAAATATTCCCATTGATGATGCTTTGATTTCTATCTGAAATAAAGACTAAATCACTATCATCTGGTATAAGTTCTTGTAACTTTGTAAGGAACCATGACCATGAAGCATCATTCTCTGAATCAACCACAACCCAAGCAATAGGATATTGATGAAAATTACCATCTTGTGCTGTTGCAATGAGCATTACACCTTTGTACTCAGTCTTCAACCAAGTCCCATCCATCGCAATAACCTTTCTCATGCAACAAAATCCTTTGATGCATGCTCCATATGCTAAGAAAACATATTTGAATTTAGAATCTTCATCCACCTCCAAATGCGTGATCGTACCTGGATTCATCTTTCGAACCATGTATAAGTAAGCTAGAAGATTTTGAAAACTTAAATCAAGTGAACCTCTAAGAAGGTTGTTTTCAAGTTTTTTCCCCTTCCAAGCTTTCCAATATGTTATTGGCATGTGATTGTTTTGCATAATCGTCATTATTGCTTTTGGCTTCGGTGTCTCTTTTTGACCATCGAAACTTGACCTCACGACATTAGCAACTACTGCAGCACTTGCTTGACGATGCTTTCTTTTCCAGCTAATAAGGGAACAAGTGTGAGTGTTACAATAAGTTCGTATTGAGAAACACTCTGAGTTGGTAACTTTTGCTGCACGCACTGCCCAATTGCATGACTTGTCAATGCATTTTGTCACATATAATGACTTGGTAGATTTATTAATTTCCATCTCAAAGCAAGCCTTTATTGCAATATCGTTCAACTTAGTTTTTACCTCATCTTTGTTCTTGAATTCTTGACCAATTGCCAAATCTGACCCATCTGGGAAACTAAATGTGTCTTCACTAGGGACTTGATTTTGTTCATCATGGTGGTCCAACGAATCATAGTAGTTCAGTGGGTCAGTGTGATTTGGAGTTGGAGATGATGATGTTGTCCTTTTGTTAAGAAGGTCCACAGGTTCACAACCTAGATTAACACCACTTTCGCCTGGTGCAGAAGCAACATCACAAATATTATTTTCAAAGTAGAATTCACGGTCAAAGTAATCATCTACTAAAATTTGTTCATTTTATTTCATGTTGCGTTCAACTTCCATGTCACATATATCTTCTCTCTTAATGAGCTCCACACATAGTGCAACTCTACGATTGTTCTCTCCACAATCCAAAAGATAAGTTGCAAGACATTCATCCCCTCGTAAAATGAGTGGTGGCATATTTTCTCCCGCAATGATAGGTAAGTAACTTATTTTCAATTCGATATCATTTTGATTCACCCCAATCTTCTTATACAATTTCTCCAATAACACCTCAAAAGTAATATTGGAGTCATCAACAATGATAGATATAACTTCCTTATTCTTTGGTGACCATTTATACAACCCTTGCTCTTCCTTCCATTCCCCATCATATTGAGCATAGATTACCACTCGAGTCATTCCTGTAACGAGAATAGATTATTAACATTATAAAATAAATTTAATGTTAAAATTATAATTAATAAGTTTAAAATTAAAAATACGAATCTCAACCAAGTCTAGTTAGGCTTTACTAGTATCTCAACCCACTATAGTTGAGCAAAAATTGAGCTCTACTAATATCTCAATTAGTTATAGTTGAGTCTACTAGTATCTCAACCAACTATAGTTGGGCAACGGTTGAGCTCTACTACTAGAATTAACATATAGATTGAATTTAATATTTTTTTTTTACAAAGAATGTAATCTCTCTTTTTAACAAAAATGTTGATGAAACAATTTTATAGATTACAAATATAAATATCAACCAAGATTAGTTGAGCTCTACAAGTATCTCAACTAGCTACAGTAAAACAATAGTTGAGCTCTACCATTATCTCGAACATCTCTACCTAGTTGAGCTCGATTGTACCAAGGCAAGAACTAAGCAATATCATCTTTTTCACGGGTTTCACTTTGCAAAATCACTATTTTTAACTCAAAACCCACAAAATGGTAATGATATGAGTAGCATTATACTTTAATTATTATTTTTACTACATATTTATGAAGAAACAAACTTGTAAGCAAACAAAATGCAAATATTTAGTTCTAACATTCAAATAAAGAAAGATTCAAAATTTAAAATACTAATCTTGATCAAATCCAGTTAACCTCAACTACTATCTAAACCAGCAATAATTGAGCAACAGTTGAGCTCTACTAGTATCTCAACCATGACTATCTTCTTGACTGAACACAGTCGAGCTCAATTGTACACAGTCGAGATCTGCGTTTCATCTTCTTCACGAGTTTCATTTCGAAAAACGCCATTTTCAACTCAAAAACCACAAAATGGTTATAATATGGCTAACAAGGTACTTTTATTGTTATTTTTACCACATATATATGAAAAAATAAACATCTAAGCAAACAAAATACAGCTTTCTTTGTTTTTACATTCAAATAAAAAATTAAAAAATTAGGGTTTCTCATTTACTTACCTTAATGTAATCACTTTTTTCCAACAATGTCACTGAAATCAGTATGTAAGTGTGTCACAAAATAATCTTTCTATACATTTGGAGAGATTTGATAGGATTTGAAGAGATTATGAAGAAAAAATGGTGGATGGAGGAATGATGGGGGGCTGAATATGTTTTTGTTTTTTAATTTTTTTTTTCAAATCTGATTTTTTATTATTTTAATTAAAAAAATATAAAAATAAAAGGACATTATTGGAATATAAAAATTTCATTAAAGGAGGAGGTTAGTGTAGCTAAATTTTAAAAAATGAAGGTTACATAGCTAAGATAAAAACTTTTTAAGGTTATTTAGCTCAAAACCTTCTACTTTCAAATGGTTAACAACTCTAAAACCCTTCACTAAGAAACAACACCGAGTGAGAACATAACATAACATATAGCTCTCGCTTTTTCTCTGGGCTTGGTTTTTCTTTTGACAAAAAGACCAACGCTCATTCTCATTGATAAAAATATCTGGGCTTGGGTTTTGAGCTGGGCCATTGGTGGTAAAATGTTATGGATGTATGGTAGTGTGACTTAAAGATATTGTCGTTTTTTTTATATACATTTTTGGATTTTTATCCATTAGATTCTGTGTTTTGACAAATTCATTTCTGTAATTTATGTTTTATAAAATGGTTCAAATAGACCCATAAACCTAATTTTGATGAAGAAAAAGTTGAATATAACAACACAGTTGTTAGGTAAAATAATTGTTTTTGTTTTAAATTGTTAGTTTGCTGAATTATTTGTAATTTTAGCTCAGAAAATTTTGACCAAAATTGATTTTAGGGTTCTATTTGAACCATTTTACAAAACACAGGGTCCATAAAGTCATTTTTCAAAACACAGGGTCCAAATAGGTAATTGGACAAAACACAGGATCCAAAAATATATAAACTCTTTATTTTTTTTGCGAAAATATTAAAAGATGTTGTCGTTTTTTTTGTTGCGGAAATATTAAAAGTTGATGTTGTTTTTTTTTTTTTTGCGAAAATATTAAAAGATATTGTCATTTTTTTAGTAATAATTCGAAAAACACGAATATGCAAGGAGCGCAGATATAATAATAGTTGAAGTTATTATCGTTTTTAGAGTTCATTGTCATTTTTTGTAATAACTACACATACTCCTATCAGAGCCATACTTCATCGTTTGTAATAATGGTATTGAAAAAATTAAAGGGTTCTATTTTTTATATATATACAATAAAATAAAAAATAATACACTAATTATACAAGATAACATTAACATAATTACAAAAATAATATACAATATATACTAAAATTATAAATGTGAGTTTAAGGGAAATTGTTAGTTTCCATTTGATTTAACATTTTTATTTTCTAACACCGTTATTTTTAAAGTTATCTAAATAACGTAAAAAAAATTAAAAAAATCATGGTTATTATAAATTAACAACTAAATAAAATATTCAAAACAAACTAAATATATATATATATATAACTACAATTTGTAAAGCCTACAACAATGTTTATTTTTTGTTAGGAAAATATAAGTTGCCTCAATTGAAATGGTAAAAAAGATACTTACAACTCTAAGCAAAATATACAAATGAACAATGATTGGTTAAATAAAGTTACAACTCTATAACAAAAGATCCATGTAAATATAGAAAAAAGGTAGAAGATGATAGAAATGGAAAATACAACTTTATGACAAAAAGAAACAAATAAATTAGAAGTAGTAGAATGAAAAATATAGATGAGATTACAACTCTAAAACAAAAAATACAAATAAAAGAGTAAATAGAGAATAATAGAAGAAGATGAAAAAAAATAGAATAAAAGAAAAGAACAAGAATAATGAACAAAGAACTCTCACTCACACAACTAAAGTGAAGAGTGTTAAGGATCACCAACTTGAACAAGGTTTGAAATCTTTGTCCAAAAGCTTATTTTCCCTTAACTCAAGCACTAAGGGATCTCTCACAATTTTGGAAATAACTCTGTGGAATTATCAAGCGTCTAGGTGTTTTCTAGCCAAGTGCACTAATGGATAGAAAAGTTGTGTCTTACAAGTGACCATTAGGCTCCTATTTATAGAGTTTACGGACACCCTTTGAATTTCAAATTCTACCAACCCCCACGGCTGTTACCAATGTTTAATTGGATGTTTTATGGAATTAAAATAGAAATTTGGGAGTTACTTGGTTGTTGGAAATATTCAAAATTGGATAAAACCGAAGTTTGGAAAAGGTTGTCTGCCTCTCTAGTCGCGGCCTAAAAAACACTGGTCGCAGCCCATGACGTTTTTTCAGCTACCAATTTTCCAAATTTTCCAAAACGTTCCAAATTCATTCCCACTTGATTTTGTAACTTCCATACACATTATGAGAGTTAAAATCACATCTCTAAGAGTCATATCTCTTATGGCTTTGAGAAATTCAAATCAAAATTGTGTAACAACAAATCTACACAATAATGGGCAATATTTGGGAGTTACAAATTTGTTACTAAAATTGTAACTCTCAAATATATTACACATTTATATTACACACTATACAAAATATTGTAACTCTCTTTTGTATGTTACAACATGTGACACTCTTTGTCACATATATTTAATCTAAAATATTATATTAAAAAGTAATATAACATCCCCCCACTATATTAAATAGTTATCTATTGTAACACTCATTTAGTCAATCAACATTATATTTTAAAAATATAACATATCCCCCACTTGATTAAATAATAACTCTCTTATAGAAGCCATTGCATTGGTGCATAAAGTAAAGTGTTATTCAACTTGAACTTTACTACAGTGTAATTATCACAAAAATTGTTGAAAATTTGGTTGCACTAGGCATTTAACCATCTTTCCATGATAAAAAATTGGTGATAATACACATATCTTTGCCATGTTCACTTGAGACCTCTATGTCTCGCTTTGCACTGTTAATGGCCATGTGCATTTTCCATCCATAGACGTTCTTGAGAATACTCCAAATTCTCATGAGAGGCAGCACCACCCCTAGGTCCATATAAGTAAAACTCTTACAGTATTTTGTTACCAAAAATACTTGTTTTCACAAGACTGAATTCTATTAAAAACCTCTCAGTTTTAACCCTCAATTTGGTAACTCACAAGTACTCAACATCTCAGATGGGACTGTTTTGAGTACAACTAATATTCACTTAATTGACTTGTTATTACCTAAGATAGGTTACCATCAACCGTGAATCTCTTTAGGGAGTTTAAGTCCCATCCCTCGAGATGATATAGCCACTAAATCTCTTGTTAGTGGCTTAGTGAAAGGATCCACCAAGTTTTCACTTGTTCTCACATAGGATATTGAGATGACTCCTCTTTGAATCAATTCTCTTACATATCCATGTCTTAGACTAATGTATCTAGACTTCCTATTATAAACTTCGTTGTATGCTCTTGTAATTCCCCAAATTTCCTAATAAGGTTTGGGACCTTGATTAGGAGGCCGGGAGGGCCATAATTAATTTATTATGCTATTAAATGGTTATATGCATGTGTTAGGTGTATTAAGTATGCATGTGAACCCATTTCTGATTAATTGGGTGATTTTCATATTTTGGTCATTTTAGGCATATTTGGCATATATGTGATATGTGTGTGGTGCTTTATTATTATTTGGTTATGCCAGGGTTACTCAGCACGAGACGATCCTAGGAGGTAAGCTAGTGGGAAAGTCATAACGGGATTTGTTTTTGACTCGGAGTGAGTCAAGGGGTATTAAGCACATTACCGAGTTATTGGGTAATGGGAATAAGAATTTGATGATAAATTGGGAGTTAGTAAGATCAGGGGAAATTCTGGAGGTTTTGACTATTTTGCCTGTAACACCCTAAGTTTCTAATAAGGTTTAGGACCTTTATTAGCATGCCTGGAGGGCAATAAGTGAATTAACGTGATAATATATGGATTTGAATGGGTATGTGATTAGAATGCATGTTTAGGTGGTATAAATATGCATGTGGGCCCCGTTTGTATGTTAGGGGTAAATTGGTAATTTTAGCCCGTTGAGGGCATAAATGTGATAATTGTATTATGTCATTTGTACCACGTGAGTGTGGTGATATTAATGTGGTGCACGTGCCGAGACGGTCCTAGAGAGCTAGTTAACTAAAAAGTCACAACGGGATTAAATACCCGGCTCGGGAGAAGCTTAGGGGTATTTTGGGGATTTTGTAAATTGAGTTTCTATGAGTTAATGGTTATGGTGATTGGTTAACCTGAGTAACCATTAGTAACTGTTGAGGGTAACAGATTTTAGGTGAGGAAAGTGGTAGATTTGCAAGGAATATGAAATGTTTAGGATGACCTTGAGGTTTAGTTAGAAGGGGAGTTAGAAGGAAGGGCAAGATGGTCTTTTGGCAAGAATTTAGATCACTTCAGCTAAGGGAAAGATCACTCACGTTATTTCATTTGGGGCAATTCAGTTCTAGCTGAAAGAAAAGGATAATTAAGGGCAAAAAGGAAGAAAGGAAGGGAGTTGGGAATTCTGAGATTTAGGAGAGGAATCAAGGTGTTTTGAAGCAATTGAAGCCAAACAAGAATCAAGATTGGACAGAGGTAAGTTTCATCTCTGGAATCTCTGTGTTTTTTTAGTAAGTTTCCATAGAATTTAGGTTGGAATTGAAAGATGGTTGGTGGCTGGCTTGTTTGGGAAATTCAGATTATGAAATCAGAGGGCTTAGCTTGGAGCTGGAATCAAGGGAGCTTAAGGTTGAATTCTCTACTTGAGGTAAGGATTCTGTGCAATTATGAAGTTTATTTCTGTTGTGGCTTAAGGAATTTGAGGTGTGGTTTAGGTTTTTGTAGGCTTTGGTATGAATTTCTAAACTTACTGGTTTGAGCTATTGAAATTTGGAATCAAGTGTGATGTATGGAAGTGATTATGTATCTGTACTTGTGGATGATGTTTAAAGGTTGTTAGATGGTTTATCTGGGATTTTAAATTGATTTTGGGGTTTAGGTATGTGATTGGGTTGAATTGGAGTTGTTTTGGCTGGGGAAAAACACAGGGAAAAACCCAGACTTCTGGGTTCACGAAGGGGCGCCTTGGCCCTGTTCTTTGGCGCCGCGGCGCGAGGCTGCTTCAGGGCTGGGGAGTGCTCGTTGACTTGCTGGGCGCCGCGGCCCTCAAGGGCAGCGCTGCGGCGCTAGGCTATTTTCAGAACAAGGAATTTTGCAATTTTGGGCTTTTGCTCCGGGGGTTCAGGGGATGTTTCCGATGTATTGTTTTAGGAATTTGGGGATTCCAAGAGTGTGGGATTAGTCCCAGGAAGTGGTTTTGGATTGGTTAGTATTAAAGGATGTTTTATATGTGTTGTGACTAGGTCTTCGGAGAGGCTCGGGATAGAGGACCGTGCTCGAGGCTTTGGTGCATTGTGAAGCTCGGGATACAGGTAAGAAAACTGTAACACCCGTGAATCAGGGCGTGGGCCCATAGTGTTGTTGTAGGGCACGACCCTAGATTACATTATTGTTAGGATGTAGTTTTGTTTGAGTTGTTATATGCCTGAATGTTGTTTAAGTATGCTATATGTGTGGATATAGTAGCGTGAACGGCGAAGGCCGAGAACGGCAGTGGGGCCAGGAATATCACCTAGCACATGGAGTGCTTATGGTTAGGGTGAAACCCCAATGGATACATGGGATATCCTTACGGTGTAGACCGAGATCCCAGGCTTTGGTAACGCTTCTGGGATGGCATGGCCGTACATGAGTTTAAATCTTATGGACTGTCTGATTAGATATGAGTTATCTGCTATAGTGATTGTATGATATGCATATGTTGTGTGCTGTATGAGTTTTCTTGCTGGGCTTCGGCTCACGGGTGCTCTGTGTTGCAGGTAAGGGCAAAGAGAAAGTCAACCAGCCATGAGTACGGAGAGCGTGGGGGCGGCGCGTACATGTTTGGCCTGCCCAACTGCTTTGGTTGGGGGTATTTTTGAGAAATGGCTGTATAAACCCTAATTTTGATGGTTAATTACTTATAAACTTGTTTTGGGATTGTAAATATTTTGTAAACCAAGTTCTGGGATCCCAAATGTAAGACACTTGGAATTTTCAATGCATTAAGGGATTTTCAAAGATTACAGCCTAGATTTCTATTTAATCACACCTTATTACTAAAACCTCGTCTAGTGAGCTAATTATACATTTTAAACTCACTTAGTAACGCCTCTAAGGTAGTAGGGCGTTACATTGCCCCTGGGGACGTTTTTGGGGTCCCGAGCGTTAGGATTTGTTTGAGGCTACTTAAGTTTAAAGTAACCTGTTAAGAAATAAAAAGAACGTTTAGTAAGTTCTCTCTCCCTCAAGGTTCCATTTTCGTCTCCCGATCGCATTTTCGAAGGAAACTTGAGTTCTAGGACTCGAATTCAAGCGAGGATCGAGGCATAGCGATCCTAGGAAATATTAGAAGCTTATTAGCTAGAGGATTTAGTTGGGAAATAACTCAATCAGAGGTAATTCAAGTTTTAAGTTCTAAGTTTTTAAAGTTTTTAAGCTTGAATTGGACTTTGTGTTTTTATGAGTTTTTGATTGATTTGAGACTTGGGTTTTGTTGGTTTTGGATCATGGGGATGTTTGGGAACTTTGATTTTTGAGTTTGGAGATGTTTGGATAGGTTTTTGGAAGGTTTTAAAAGGTTGAAAATGGGGAAAAATGGCTGGTTCGAGGTTGGGCTGCGACCCTGTTCTAGGGCATCGCAGCCCAAGCTTGCTGAAGGAGGAGGAGGCTCTGTCAGGGGGGCGGGCCGCAGCCCTTAAGGGAAAAAGTTGCCAGGATTGTGTTTTTGTCATGGGAACTTAACTCTAAGGGCCTGAGATCGATCCTACTACCTAGTTGAGTGGGATTCGACGTCCCGGAGGCTTGGGTTGGGTTTGGAGTGACTAGGTTATCACTAGGAGCTTGGAATCAGGATCGTGCTTGTGGTTCGTTTATTGGTAACCTGTGCTTGGACCAAAGGTAAGAAAACTGCACCCCATATGTGACATGCATGGTTATTCTTGATGCATGTTGGATGTTTAAATGTGAACATTGATAGCATTTCGAATGCTTAACAATCTTGCTCACTTGTGCATGGTTATTATTGAGGCATGTCGAGTGTTTAAACGTGATGCATATGATGCACGAGAAACATGTGATTAGGGCATGCCATGAATATTGAATATGAGATTGATCAGAGCTTGAGTCTCTGTGTTTGTGCATGATCATAATTATGCTAGCAACTGTTAAGTAAGCATGTTGAATGCCCTATTCTGGATATTTGACATATGATATATGCCTGGTAGCATTGCTTACTTGTGCGTGGCACTGACTAACTAGTCAGAATTGGCAATGGTGTCAGTGTTAGCTGTGAAGCTGTGACATACTTGTCAAGTTCGCATTAGTACTGAGCACTGGTCACCTGGTATTGACTAAAAAGTCAAGAACGGCATAAGCGTCATGAACGCAGAGCCGATAAAAGATTAGATATAATCGACATCTGCATTGAATGACTCAAATGAGCATTAATGCCGAACCGAACTCAAGTTCGATGAAAACTAAAAGCGCTTGTCTAGCCAAAGGCTAGTCATTTAGAGCCAGGGCCAGCGAGCCCCGGTGACTGTTTAGTCACATGGCTATGGGTGTCGAGCTCCGTAGTGACTTACCCATCAGTCACTCATCTGTTTAAGCTAGTGACTTACCCATCAGTCACTCATCTGTTTAAGCTAGTGACTTACCCATCAGTCACTCATTATGGTTTACCAGAACCTCAAGTGTTAAATCACTCATCTGATTAGAGCCATTGCCAGAAAGCCCAGGTGACGGTTTCGTCACACGGGTGTGGGTGCTGAGCCCCGTAGTGACTTGCTTGTCAGTCACTCATTATGGTTTAACAGAACCTCGAAGTGATATTCACTCATCTGTTCAGGGCTATAAGCTCTATATGATCATAGTGATCATCATTTGCACGGTTGTGGGTGCTGAGCCCTGTAGTGACTTGCTTGTCAGTCACTCATTATGGTTTAACAGAACCTCGAAGTGATATTCACTCATCTGTTCAGGGCTATAAGCTCTGTATGATCATAGTGATCGTCATTTGCATGGTTGTGGGTGCTGAGCCCCGTGGTGACTTGCTTGTTAGTCACTCATTATGGTTAATGGAACCACTAGTGTGCAAATCACTCATCTGATTAGGATTGACTTGATAGTCATCCAATCAGGAGGGCATGATATCTTATCCTAGATTCCCCAGCATTCTCTGAATTTATTTGCATGCTTGAATAGAGCTATATTTGCTAGGCATGTCAGATATGATTTGATGTCATGATATGACTATTCATGAGCATATTGAGTTTTCTTGTTGGGCTTCGGCTCACGGGTGCTATGTGCTATAGGTAAAGGAAAAAGAAAGCTGGACCATCCTTGAGTTGGAGAGCTTAGGTGATGATGTGTACATATGCAGTTGCTTGACCGCCACGACCGAGGGTTGAAAGAGGAACTAGGGTTAAACCCTGTTTTGCCGCTTAGATCGACTGGTTGTAAATATTTTCTTGTAATGAACCTTTAAATTATATTTTTGGGATCCCAATGTATACAGTAAACATTCTAATGAAATGTTATATCATAGCCAAAATTTTTAATCCCTGAGCCGCTAATCATACTTAGTTACACGATTATGGCCAAATGACTCAATTAGTGAGTTTAGCACTGTTTAAAAGGCACACCGTAATGGTCCCTGGAGTTTAGGGTGTTACAACTCTTGCCAATGTTGCTTTTCTATTACAATGTATCAATATAGTGGATACATTCTCTTTGATTAGGGGTATCTCTTTCAAAAGATCCCTTAACCATTCGACCTTTTTACCGGTAACAACTAGAGCTATGAACTCTGCTTCCATAGTGGAATGAGATATACAAGTTTGTTTCTTGGAACCCCAAGAAATTGCACCTCCACCAAGTGTAAATACCCAACCAGTGGTGGACAAGTTGTCCCCAAGATTGAATATCTAGCTTGCATTTGTATATCCTTCTAAGATTGAAGGAAATTTGGAGTAGTGAAGGCTTAGTCCTTTGGTTTTCTTGAGATAACCTAGGACTCTCCCAATAGCCTTCCAGTGATCCACACTTGGATTACTTGTAAAACTTCCGAGTTTACTTACCGCAAATGCTATATCAGGTCTAGTACATTGGGTGGCGTACATAAGACTTCCTAGAGCACTTGCGTACTCCAATTGAGCCACCGCTCTTCCTTCATTCTTCTCTAGTTTTTCACTATGGTCGAATGGAGTATTGGCATCTTTAACCTTGAGATGGTTAAATTTGTTCAATACTTTCTCAATATAGTGGGCTTGTCCCGACGCAAAACCCCCACTATGTTACTTCACTTTGATACCAAGTATGGTGTCAACTTCTCCAAGATCTTTCATCTTGAAGGTTGATGATAGAAACCTCTTCGTTTCTTCTATCCTTTTCATGCTATCACTTAGAATAAGCATGTCATTTACATATAAGCAAACAATGATCGCATATCCCTTACATGTTTTGGAATACAAACACTTGTCTCCATTGTTATGCCTAAACCTATTAGCCATGATGGCTTGATCGAATTTCTCATGCCATTTCTTAGGAGCTTGTTTCAATCCATATAAGGATTATACAAGTCTACATACTTTATGTTCATATCTTGGTAGTACAAACCCTTAGATTTGTTCCATATAGACCTTGATGCCCTCCTAATAAAGGACCGCTACACTGTGTACTTTAAATTGTGTTTGCTAATCAAGTCATTTGGTTATAAACGTGTAACTAAGGTTAACGTCAAATGTTAGGGTTAAAATTTTTGGTCAAAGGAACTGTTGACTTTTATTTAAAAAGTTTATACATACATGGTGTTATCCCAAAAATCAGAAGTGAATGACATGGCAAGCATTAAATACACGTGGCTGACACCTGGCAGAATTTGTGCTCGACTATCGACCAGGAAGACATCCAGTGTCATGCGATCGGTTTCTTCATACGACCAGCCTGGTCGTACGCACATTATACGCAGAGGAAATCTTAGGCAGTTATGATGGAATCCGAAATTATCTCCCATGATTTCCTGAGTATCCGATTATTTAGGAAAGAATATCTGTAACAAATCAATGTAAATCTTCCCTGAGCTTATAAATAGAGGAAGAGGGCTCAGGGAAGAGATCTCTCCTTTTTCTTTTGGGCAAAAAAAGATCTTTTGAGATTAGAGAGAGATTACACGAGAATAATTATATTTTCTTCTTCAGAGGTTAGTGAAACTCATTGAACCCCAGTTCTTTGATCACCCCTTTGAATCTCATTTCAATAACAATTCAAGTGGACGTAGGTTATTACTAGATCCTGGGGCCGAACCACTATAAAATCTTGTGTTCTTATTATTTTCGTCATCACATTCATTTTAACGTATTCATCCACGTCAAGCGTATTTTGACTCCGTGTCAGTTGGCCAAAATCAGGGTCAACACATGGGACCCTAAAATATTACAACCAAACTTTTAGAAAATGTGTATATACATTAAAATTACAGCCGACTGACCTAAGCGGCAAAATCAGGGCTATAACCCTAGTTTCTCTTAGACATCCTCGGTCATGGTGAACGAGTAGCCGCATATGTACACACCGCCACCGAAGCTCTCCAACTCATGGATAGTCAAGCGTTCCTTTTCCCTTACCTTCACCACAAAGCACCCATGAGCCAAGGCTCAGCAAAAAAACCTAAACATGTACATAAATAGAGGTAATAATCTACTCATATTGACATACAATCATAAATAAATGGTCGTTGGACCATTCTGGGGCCGCTACCCTGAACAGTTGACCTTAGAGTCAACCCCGGGGCCCTATCCCCTAGCAATGTGACCATAGAGTCACCTGGGCCCCTCACCCTTAGCTCTGGGTGACTAGCCATAGAGCTAGCCAAACACTTTTGTTTTCCATCGACCATTGGGTCGACCTACGTAATAGTACGTTTCTGGTTTAGGCCTAAGCCTTTCGACCAACGAGCTATTGCCGTCCTTGACTAATAATTCAAGCCTTGATCTAGATATTCGAATATCAATACAGAAACAAATATGGATATGCATACCTCAATAAGACAAACACACATACATATTAATCACATAACATCATCAAGTAACCATAATCATAGTAATAATCATGCTTATTTAACAGGGCCAAGCACTAGCCACGCAAACCATGCAAATAGTCATGAAACACTTGAGCAGTTATAGAATATTCAAGTATGAATCAATAAATAGAACGATAACTTAATCATAATTATTCTCAGGGGCCCAAGCCATATTCATAATTATTATTAAAAGTTGGGTCAAGCCCTAATCACATATAACATGTATTGGGTGCATTTTTCTAACCTCAGGTCCGAGTATAGCGTAAAATAAGAACGACACTCGAGCACGATCTCGGTTCTGAGCTTCTAGTGATAACCTAGACACAACCATAATATAGGATTCCATTAATAACGAGCAAATAAAGGCTTTCGAACCAAGTTCTAGCCTCCGGGACCTCAAATTCTACTAAACCAGGTAGTAGAATCGATCCTGAGCCTTAAGGAAAAAATTCCAGTCTCGAAAAACTCACCATGGCCAAAACAGCCCAGGCGGGTCGTGACCTGCCCTTGAGGGTCGCGGCGCGCCTCTGAGACAGAAGCTCCAAGGGCCCTGGGTTCGGTTGGGTCACGACCCCTCAAGAATAGGGCCATGACTTGGCCCTGCGAACTCAGATTTCCTCCATTTTTCATTAGCCAAATTCAACCAAAACCATCCCAATTCCACCCTAAAACAATAATTCAATCATCATAACAGTTTTAATATCTTCCCAGCAACAAAACCCAACTAAAATATAGATTAAAAACCAACCAAAAATCAAACTCTCATACTTGAGCCACAAGCTCAAGAACACCTCAAACTTTAAGGAAAACAGGGCAAAAATAACTCTGAAACAAGGATTAAGATATTACCTTAGCTATGAATGGTGATCCCCTAGCCACAAGCTATCCAAATTCTATCCCTGAGCCTTCAATTACTTAGTTTCCAGCCAAAATCTACTTAGTTCTTCAAGAAGTTACTTAGGGAAGCTGAGAGAGAAAAAGAGAGAGAGAGAGAGAGAGAGAGAGTCGGTTCGGTGAGGTGCTTAAGTGTTTATGCTTTTGTTTCCTTGAGGCTTAAACAACTTAAGCTAATCCCGAGGCTCGGGATACCAAAAACTTTCTCGATGGAAAAATGGTCAAAATCCCCAGTACTCCCTCCTAATCTCGCTAACTCAAAATATATCCTCAATTATTCATTTCCATTACTCGATAACCCGATTTAATGCCAAATTCCTAAAATACCCCTTGACTCACCCCGAGTCGGGTATTGGGTCCCGTTGTGACTTTCCCGCTAACTTGCTCCCTAGGATCGTCTCGTGCCGAGTAACCCAAATCAACCCACATAATAATGTGGTCTCTCACATATATCACATATATGAACATATATACAATTATGCCCATAAGGGGCCAAATTACGAAAGTTGTCATTCTAATAAGAAACGGGCCCACATGCATATTTGATATCCCTAAACATGCATAACTAGTTATATTATCATATAACTCACATAATCACAATCAAATAAATCACATAAACATATAATTCCAAATATTTCTATCCTGCCCCCCTAATCAAGGCCTTAAGCTTTATTAGATAATTTTTGGACGTTACAACTATCCCCTCCTTACAGATATTTCGTCCTCGAAATTTTACCTGAACAGCTCGGGATACTGAGTCTACATATCTGCCTCCAGCTCCCATGTCGCTTCCTCGACCTTGTTGTTCCTCCATAATACCATAACTAAAGGTATAGTCTTGTTCCTCAGGACCTTGTCCTTCCTATCTAAAATCTGAATCGGTTGCTCCTCATAGGATAAGTCTGCCTCCAGTTCCAGATCCTCGTAACTCAGTACATGAGTTCCATCTGACACATATTTCCTCAGCATGGAAATATGAAATACATTATGCACACTAGACAGTGCAAGGGGTAAGGCCAACTGGTAGGCCACCTGACCGATCCTTTCCAAGATCTCAAATGGTCCCTAAAACCTAAGGCTCAGCTTCCCTTCTTCCTGAACCTCTTCACCCCTCTCAGAGGTGAAAACCTAAGGAAGACATAGTCTCCCACCTGGAACTCCATGTTCCTCCACCTTGGGTCTGATTAGCTCTTTTGTCTACTCTGAGATGCGAGCATTCGAGCTCTAATCTTCTCAATAGCCTCAATGGTCCTCTAAACTGCTTCAGGACCTAAATATTTCTTCTTACCCATCTCATCCCAGTGAATGGGCAGTCTACACTTCCTACCATACAACATCTCATAAGGTGCCACTCTAATGGTAGACTGGTAGCTGTTGTTATAGGAAAATTCTACCAAAGGAAAATATTTACTCCAGAACCCTTCAAAGTCCAATACACATGCTCTCAGCATGTCCTCCAATATCTGGATAGTCCTCTCAGACTGACCATCGGTCTGAGGATGATAAGTTGTACAGAACTTCAACTGTGTACTCATCGCTCTTTGTAAACTTCCCCAAAACTTGGAAGTAAAGATAAGGTCCCTATCTGACACGATATACCTCGGAGTCCCATGAAGGCGAACTATCTTTCTCACATAGAGGCCTACATACTGGTCAACCGTATAATTCATCCTCATTGGTAAAAAATGAGCTAATTTCACATATCGATCAACGATGACCCAAATAGAATCATATTGGCCCACTGTCCTGGGTAAACCTACCATGAAATCCATCGTGATGTCCTCCCACTTCCACTCTAGGATATCTAAAGGTTATAATAGCCCTGCTAGCCTCTGATGCTCAGCCTTGATCTGCTGACAGGTTAGGCACCTTGCCACATACTCAGTCACGTCCCTCTTCATCCTAGGCCACCAATATAAAACTTTTAGATCCTGGTACATCTTCGTGGTACCTGGATGTAGAGAATAAGGGGTAGTATGATATTCATCCAGAATCTCTCGTCTGATCTCGGTGTCCATCGGAACGCAGATCCGATCCTTGTATCTCAACAAGCCCATGCTTGACACCGTATAGTCCTTAGCTACTCCAGCTAGGACGTTCCCTTTAATCTGCCCCAACTGTTGATCATCTCACTGCTTCTCCTTAATCCTCTCCAAAAGAGTAGACTTTAGGGTGATGTTGGCTAGCTGGCCCACCACTAACTCAAATCCTGCTCTAGCCATATCGTCAGCCAACTTCATTAATATCTGTCTAGCACTATACAACTATCTCGGACTCTTCCGGCTTAAGGCATCTGCTACCACGTTGGCCTTCCTAGGGTGATAGAGGATCTCACAATCATAATCCTTGACCAGCTCTAACCAACGTCTTTGCCTCATGTTTAGATCCTTCTGGGTGAAGAAGTATTTTAAACTCTTGTGGTCAGTGTATATCTCACACTTCTCACCATACAAGTAGTGCCGCCACACCTTTAGTGCAAAAACCACTGTTGTAAGTTCTAAATCATGTGTGGGGTATCTCTACTCATACTCCTTCAACTGACGTGATGCGCAGGCAATCACCTTCCCTGTCTACATAAGAACACAACCTAGACCCTACCTCGAGGCATCACAATAAACTACAAACCTGTCCCGATCTGTAGGAAGGCTCAAAATCGGAGTGGTGATCAAACTCTTCTTGAGCTTCTGGAAGCTGTCTTCACATTTTTCTAGCCATATGAACTTCTGATTCTTGCGTGTTAACTCTGTCAGTGATGACGCAATCTTGGAAAACCCCTCCACAAAGCATCTGTAATACCCTGCCAATCCCAAGAAACTCTTGATCTCTGAAGCGTTCTTCGGTCTTGGCCAATCTTTGACTGCCTCAATCTTCACTGGATCCACCTTAATTCCATCCTTACTGACTATGTGACCTAAGAAAGTCACTTGTGGCAACCAGAACTCGCATTTCTTGAATTTCGCATACAGCATGTGTTCTCTCAACCTCTATAGTACCAATCTGAGGTGCTGCTCATGTTCTATCTCTGTCTGAGAGTATATCAATATATCATCAATAAAGATGATCACAAACCGATCTAGGTAATCTTTGAACACCCTATTCATTAGATCCATAAATGTTGTCGGGGCATTAGTTAATCAAAATGACATCACCAAAAAATCATAGTGCTCGTACTTGGTGCGAAAAGCTGCCTTCGGTATATCCTCCTCTCTGATCCTTAGCTGGTGATAACCAGATCAAAGATCTATCTTAGAGAATACTGTTCTACCCTGCAATTGGTCAAACAAATCATCAATCCTTGGCAATGGATATCTGTTCTTGATAGTCAACTTGTTCAATTCTCTATAAACGATACACATCCTTAGAGAACCGTCTTTTTTCTTCACAAAGAGAACTGGTGCGCCCCATGGTGAGAAGCTAGGTCTGATAAAACCCAAGTCTAGTAACTCTTGTAGTTGAACCTTTAGTTCCTTCAGCTCACCTGGAGCCATCCTATAAGGGGCCCTAGATACTGGCTCTGTCCCTAGTGCCAATTCAATCACAAACTCAATCTCCCTGTGTGGAGGTAACCCTGGCAGATCCTTTGGAAACACGTCTAGAAACTCACAGACTAATCGAGTTTGTTATGGTCCCACTGGCATGACCTGAGTGGTATCCACCACGCTAGCTAAGAATCCTATGCATCCCCCCTACAATAGGTCTCTAACTCTAAGTACAAATATCATAGGTATACGAGGTCCATGCACAGTGCCAACGAATACAAATGGGTCCTCACCCTCAGGCTCAAAGGTTACCATCTTCTTCGTACAATCTCTCGTTGCCCCATACTTCTCTAACTAATCCATACCCAAAATTATATCAAAATCAGTCATTACCAATTCTACCAAGTCAAATGATAATTCCCTGTCATCCACTGTAACTGGTAGTGATCTAACCCATCTCCTGGAAACCACTAACTTCCCAGTAGGCAACATAGTATCGAACCCCACAGGATAGAAGTCACATGGTCTACACAATTCATCTATAATCCTACTAGCAACAAAAGAGTGTGTAGCACCCAAATCAATCAAAATAGTATAGAAGGTTCTAGCACTAGAAAGTTGACCTATAACCACCAAGGGACTAGCCTCGGCCTCTGCCTGGGTCAAGGTGAACACCCGAGCTGGCGTCAGGCTGTCCACCTTCTTCGACTCTTCCTTTCTGGCTCTTGGGCAGTCCTTCTTCAAATTCCCCACACTGTCGCAAACAAAGCAGGCCTTTGCCCGACATTCCCCAATATGGCGCCTCCTGCACCGAGTACACTCTGGGAATGCTCTCCAGGTCTCATCGCCACCCTGGCGGCCCATCTGTATGCCCTGTGGCCTCCTATCTGGCCTTGAAGCTGAAATTGTGTCCGAAGTCTTCCTCTTTTGGTCACTGGGGCCTCTGCCCCTACCAAAACTTGTAAATGGAGGTCCCGGCCTCCTAGAATCCCTTCTGGCTACATTGTCACGCCAGATCTTGTTCTCTGCGCTCTCAGTTGTAAGTGGCTTCTCCACAACATGTGCATAGGTAGTCAATCCTGACACAGTGGTAATACGAATGTTGGGAAAACTTATACAAGATCTTGTTTATTTTTATGTAAATCTTATATTAAACAAATTAATATGAGACAACCTAGAACATGTTTTTAAAATTGAATTCAAACAAAAATAATGATAAGAACACTTACATTATACGCAGCAGAATGATAGAGTCCTTCCTTTAGTTTCTCTAACTCTTGTATCCTTTCTGTCGCAAAGTATTACCAAGAAACTGAACCGTTCTTCAATTTTCTTTACAACCTTCCAAAGTATCCTTAGAATCACCTAGAATAGGGTGGGCAATTCTCAACACATGAGATAGATATAGAGAGAAGAAGAATAGAAGAGAAAAATTGAGGCTTAAAAAAGGACTTATGCAGTAGAGAGAATCTAAAACCTAATAGATCTTCTCAGAAACTTGTGATTCAAAAATCTGATTTCAACTCTCACTTAGCAATCCATTTATAGACTCAATTAGGTCATTTAATTTAATTAAAAAAATTAATAAAATAATAGATAATATCAGCCCTAGGTCGAAATTCTCATGGGCTTTAAGCCCGTGAAATTTCTCATTTGATTATAAGCCCATTAGACTTAAAATCAAAGCCTGTATTATTTTCTATTGATTTAATTAATTAAATAATTATTCAAATCCTTTAATTAAATAATTATTCAAATTATTTATCAAATTAATTATTTATAATTTGAACCTTGATTTAAAATTATTTATTAATTTAAATACCAATTATCTTAATTAATAAATCTGCCTTAATTTCTCTTTTCTTCTCTAAATTACATAACTCTGTGAAACTATCCAAAATTCACTTGGTCAACTTTGATAATTCTAATTGATAATTACATCAATTAATTGAGACTATCTAGATGATTTTATCCAAGGTACAGTGGGGACCATGGGCCTATGAAATCAAGCTCCAATAAGTTATCATAAATCTAACAAATAAATTTACTAACTTATTAATTCCTCGTGACTCCACTAAAGACTCATAATTGCACTCTTGAATTCATAGAATGCTCTATAAGTAATATAGATACGTTATTAATTATCCATTGTTACAACCATAATTGTCACTCAATCCTCTATAGACAATCTACAATGAGATGGGACTAAAATACTGTTTTATCCCTCATTGTATTTTATCCTTAAAGCAGTTAGTTCCTTGTAAATGATATTTCAGTAAACTAATATTAATTACTGAAATGAGATCTCTATCATTTAACACCTTGATCCAAACTAAAAGGAAATCATCGTTCACTTCTTCATTAGAAGCTATAGATGTTCATATATATGATTAACACTCCCACTCAATTATACTACCGAGTTCCCAAGATGTAAGTATGAGCTAGTCTGTAGGGTAAGCTGGTAACGAACAAGTCAAAGAACCAAATAATACAATCAGTTAGAATACTAACCACTCAGAATTGAGATTGAATTGACCTATGGTCAACTATATGATATGATTTGTAATGCCCCACATCACTATGGTTGTTTCTTGGAATGACGACTGGCCCTGCAAACCAACACGATTCTTTCCAACGTGCTTTGTCCTCACTCACACGCTTCTTGGGAAAAATTCCCAGGAGGTCACCAATCATGAGACTACTTCAGGTCAATCATGCTTAACTTTGGAGTTCTCAAGTGATGAGCTACCGAAAAGAAGATACAACTTGTGTGTGATGATTCTAAAACTGTGTAGGTATGGGACTACACAGTTGAATATGGCTTAAATGGATTGATGGGTACTACCTATAACAACAAGATGCATCTTCTTTTCAGTAGCTCATCACTTGAGAACTCCAAAGTTAAGCGTGCTTGACCTGGAGTAGTTTGATAATGGGTGACCTCCTGGGAAGTTTTCCCAGGAAGCGTGCGAGTGAGGACAAAGCACGCTGGAAAGGCTCGTGTTGGTTTGCAGGGCTAGTCGTCATTCCAGGAAGCAACCATAGTGACGTGGGCCGTTCGTGACTAGAATAGATAATAACGGTATGTTTACTTATCCTATCAATTGTCAATATCGGTCCAGTCTGATGTAACAAATACATCCGATCTTATCTACTTTGCTAATGTTTTGGAAAGAACATAACACTGTGATGTCACTACAAGAAATCTGACATTTACCTACCAATTCCTTACCTACTTATATTTATTTGTAGGTAAAGATGACTTTTACCTACAAATATTTAATGGTACGAACTATTGGTAGGTAAATATTGCAAAATATATAAACTATTTCAGATTTATTTTTCTCTACCAATAAAATTGGTAGAAAAAGAGTTTTACCTACGTATATATTAGAGGGAAATTTTTCAGTTTTTGGAGCTCATTTTTCCCTCCAATTTTATTTTAAATTTTAAAATTTTATTAAAATTAATGCTTATGTGTCTACAACATTATCATAGTATCTAACCATACTTATTTTATAATTTAGACATCATTTTATCAATACATTTAATATAATAAAAACATAAATAAAATTATTATCTAATATAAATATAATCTTATAAACTTAAACCCTAACACATCTCTTTCAAATCTTCTTCACTCTTCCTAACACCAAGCCGTCTATCTCTTTTCTCTTTTTCGATCGAGCACTGCCTCCACCATTAGTCCATGGATGAGCATAGCCAAGACCCTTCTTCTCCATGGTTGAGCATTAGGTGCCTTCATCTCTATTCTTGAACCCAGGGGCCTCTTTTCTCTCTTCTCCGAGAAGCTTCCTTATGTATTGTATGTCTTCTTCTATCTATGAATCCATAAGCTTCACATTCCATATTCGAACCCAGAGGCCACCTTCTCTGAGATGCCTCTTCTGTTCTCTTACCCAGGCTCCTCCTTCGTCGAGATGCCTCATTTCTTCAAGCTCTTGTCGAAACCCAAATGTCTCCTTATTTAAGACACCACACTTGTCTCGTTGTTGTCTCTGACATCTTCAGAGCCACCCACTGTCACCTTCAGAACCACCCATAGCCGCCTCCAAAGCAAGCCATTGTTGTCTTTCTCTCAGTTTGTATTGCCATTGATTTTCAACTTTGCTTCTGGTTTGTCTTTAACTTTTTTTTCATTTTGTTTGTGGTGGGTATTGTTATATCTAAATCTATTTATTGTGGTGTTTTGATTCTTTGTGTTTATTTGATTGTATTTTTTGGATTTGTTTTGGAAGCAGGGAGCTCAGTAATGCTTTGGATTGCAGTGGTTGAGTCATGGATTTGGATTGCAGCAGTGAGGTTATGGCTTTGGAACGATTTAGTAGATTTTATATTGAGGTATATTTTCAGCATCTTGGTTGATAAAAATCTCCAATTCTGAAGAATTCATGATGAATTTTGATTGTTGAGGCATATTTTGTTTGAATATATTTTGGAGATTTGATTTATGTTGCTATTTTGTGATTCTATGTTTTGAGTATGATTTGAATTTGATTAGTTATTTTATTGTTTCTAATTATTTTTTGGACCTGATATTTAATCCTATTATATGATTTTTTTGTGCAAGTGTTTGATCTGATGTAACAATTAGTTTGAGTGGTTCTGTTTGCATCTTGTTATGCTGTTGGTTTTGGGCGTTTTACTTCTGACAGTGGCATGCTTTGCAGCTTGGTTCTTTTTTCTAGTGAAGCAATACTTCTTTCTCCTTAAATGTCTGCTTGCTTGATTTTGTATATATGTGTGTCTATTAGCAATGCTTTGCTGCTTGTGTCTTAGTATATTTTAGATCTGGTCTTTGATCTCTTTATGAGATTAAAATTTCAGTGTTTGAGTATTTTTGGATATGATCTATCTTTTCTTGCGCGTGTTCTTGATTTTTAAATTGATATGGGTTTTTTCAAGAACATATTACCTTAATGTCTCATGTTTTTAAGGGACTTCAAATGATTTATGTTCAGATTAGGGACTCTGCTTTCTGGTTTGTATTTTCTTCATTGTTGTCTTCATTTGGGCTTTGGATACTTCTTGTATTTATGAATTACAAGCTTGGTTGTGTTTAGATGAAAAGCTTTAAAATGTCACAGTTTGTGGCTCTAGAATGTCTTGTATATCTTCATTTTTATCTTTTTTGAAAGCAATAGTTATTAATATTGATAAGTTTTTATAATCTAGATATTTTGATGAGTTTTTATTATCTGTGTAATATTGCCTACTATGATGGTGAACATTTATCAATTCTTTGCATTTTGTGTGATTTTGAAATTAAAAGTTTGGATTCAATGAATAAATGGGTGATATATGTTAGTGAGAAATTAATTGTTTATTCCACTGTTATGTAGATTAATTGTTTCCTCTGTAGGGAAATGCAAATCTACTCATCCAAAAGGGGTTCAGTTAGTTTCTAATGAGAGTAACTCATTCATTACTGTCTTACTCTTTTCTCATGATTGCTTATGATGTATTGTTTCTAATGAGAGTAGCTCTGTGATTTTTTTTTAGTTTTTTCTGTGGTTATTCAAATCTATTAAATGATTTATGTCAAATTATATTGTATGTTGTTGACTAATTGGCTTGAATGAAATATGAGATTTTGAGTATGGGTGAAAAATTGATTTTGGTGAGATTCTTTGATTGTAACATCATAATCTTTATGCTTGCTGAATTTGACATAATTCTGGATTTGTTTGAACTAACTTATATGCTTGCTATCTATATATGTAATTAAGAAACTAGTTTTTATGATTCTTTTGCATGTTTAAACTTTATTTATTATTTTATTGAGATAAGGTTTGACAAATTTCTTGTTTTGATGATTAGTGTGTTTCGGCTTTGAGTTGTGTAGAGTTTTTCAGTTATGTTTCATTGTTGTAATCTGGTTTATGTGTTTCATTGCTATATTCTAGTTTATTTGTTTGATTTTCCTTAAGCTTCGAGTTGTGATTCATGGTTTTGGGGTTTTGTTCATGTTCAGGGAGTTTATCATATCTGATATTGTTTTCCCTATGCTTTCATTAGTTTTATTTTGATGAAAAGTTAGTTTTACATGTAGTTCTATATAAATCTGATTGATTATACTTGAATGTAGTTTTTAACTTTTATTTATTCATGTATAAACTTTAATGGGAAACTTAGGAAATGTATCTTTCTTTATAGAGTAACTAATATGTTTCAAGTATTAGTGTGTTTCACTGTCCTAAATCTGATTGATCAAGCTTTCTTTTATGTATTATAGCTGATGAAATTAACTAAGGATGGGTTTTTTTTAATAGTTAAGCACTGATTCTATTTATTTATTTGTTGTTATGTTTCCAAAGTTTTTTTAATAGTTAACCATTGGTTCTTTTGGGTACACATGCTAATGTTTTTAAATGTGTCATCTTACAAGTTAGATTTGCTCTTGTTTCTGATATTTGTATTTAGCTTTAGTGTTGCTCTTTGACCGTAGGGTTTGGTTCTGTTTTGAGCAAACAATCTATTTTAATATGTCTATATATGAAGGGATCTGTTTTGAGTAAGGATTTGATTTAATATATGTTGTTTGGTACTTTGTTTCTGATATTTGTATTTAGCTTTGGTGTTGCTATTTGAGTGTAAGGTGTGGTTCTGTTTTGAGGAAGGAATCTGCTTTAATGCCTATATATGAAGGGATCTATTCTGAGCTAGGATATATTTTAGTATTTTGTTTGATACTTTGTTTTTGATATTTGTATTAAGATTTAGTGTTGCTCTTTGGTTGTAGGGTCTGGTTTTGTGTCTATAATATGATTTTTATAGTTTGTGGATTTTCGCCATTGTTACTTTGAATTTATTTTGCCTATGATGTTCAAGAATAAGTGTACTTATTCTATGTTGGTGATTATGAGACTTTATGTGCTCATATATTTGTTTTTAATATATGCTGGTATGTCAAGTGTCATAAATGCCCATAATAATAACTCATATATAATCTGAAATCCTTATGATGATTAAATTGGGGATATTTTTTATGTTGAAGTTAATTATAGTCATTCCCACTACCGCCAACCCAAACCTCACCTCTCAAAGCCATCATCGACATTTTCAAAGTTCAGTTAGAGGAAGGAGGCTCTCGTGCAATAATTCCAAAGTGAAGAATATCAAGAAAAATGTAGTTAGAGAAAATAAAATTGTAGATATTTTATTTTATGAAATATAATTAGTGTAACACTCATCATTTAATAAGAAATGAATATTTTATAATATATGTTTGTTTATTTTGTTATTCATGTTAAATAATTTATTTGAGGAATAATGACAAATATTTTTAAAATTAATTACTTTCATTTATTGTTTATATTAAATTAAAATTAAAAATATAATTAAAATTACCTACATATAAACATTATCTTTACTCACAAATAAATAAGTGTAGGTAAAAATAGGTATATCAGCTCATGCCAGTGGACCAATTATTTAGTGTCACATAACCAATAAAAAGGGACAAGTAACCCAATCATGTAGTGCCACGTGGAGTGCCACATGGAGTGCCACATCACTTGTCACGTATAATGCCACGTCAAACATTAGGTCAATGACGTTGACTCATTTTTTGTGGGGTCCACACGATTTTTACCTACCAATATACTAATCGTAGGTAATAATACATTTCTCGACTAACTATTACCTATCAATAGGTTATTGGTCAAAATTGGTAGGTAAAGGGATTTACCTACCAATGAACTATTTTTACCCACAAATAAAATTTGTAGGTAAAAGCCGAATTTCTTGTAGTGTGTGTAAGTAGATCATATCGTAGATTGGCAAGTCAGTGTAAATCCTGTGCACTGACTAATCTTCGGACTAACTTATTTTGAACATATAATCATATTTATATTCCACTGTGATTACGTTACTATAAATATGATTAGCTATATGCTCGGGATTTAATAGAAGTTTATATTAAACAAATAATCATGAAAATAAAACATTTGAGCATAGTGATTGACAAAGTCAAAAAAATGATTTCTATTCTTTTATTGATAATAATGAGATTACAAAGAAATTGAGTTTTAATTAGGGCATAAAACCCCAACACGAACATCCCGAACTATCATAGGCTATAGCCCCTGAAGAAACCTCTTTCTTTTGGTCCCATCAGTGGGCACCAAATCCCCGACACACTTTGCCAGACTGTCAAAATTTAGGGCGTAATCAGTCACTATCATATTACCCTGAAGTAACTTGCTGAAATCCTTAGCCTTCGCAGCTTTAACTGTGTCGTTGTAGTATTTCTGATTAAACAAGGTTCTGAACTATTCCCATTCCATGGTGGTTACTGTTCTGGTCTGGGATACCACCTCCCACCAAATTCAGGCAGCCTCCCGAAACATATAAGTGGCGCAGGCCACTCTCTCATTACCACCTAGCCTCATAAAATCTAGGATGGTGGTATATCATGGTCATCCACTACTCAGCCTTCAGTGGATCGGAGCCACCCTCAAATACTGAAGGGTGTTGCTTCTTGAACCTCTCATACAGGGGTTCCCATCTATCTCCCCCTGCCTGGGGATGCACTACTACTGGTACCTCTAGTTTTATCACGGGCGGTACTGCAGACTGTGGGTTCCCTGCTGGAACCTGTTGCTATCTCAAGAGGCGAATCTCCTCTTCCTGCCTCTCTAATCTGGCTTGCATACCAGCAAGCACCTGTTGCCAGTTTTCTAGAGCTGGTGGTGAGGCCTGACCCTAGTCATTCCCTTCCCTGGCCTGTAACTCTTGGACAACCAACCTTTCTGACCTTTGAGGATTCATATTGTTATTCAATCTACTCTATAGTGATCAAATTGTTCATTAGGTAAGTAATAACAATACCTCTTGCTGCCTAACGATCCAAGATCAAATAGACAAACAACAGACGCAATGCTAATAAGCATGCCAACACATAATATGCTCATTCATGGTGCTAATAAGCACTTCCTGATATCCATTAGCAAATAACAATGCACATAAACATATCCAAACATTTACGCAAGTATAACATGGCTAATAAGCATGTTCTTTAATCCCTGCCAGTGTTAACAGTGCTAATAAGCATTTCCTGACCTATATACAAATAATAACGCTAATAAGCAGTTCCCTTGCATTCACAAGCAGTAACAATGCTAATAAGCATGCTCTTTATCATTCTTGCAGCAGTCAAGGGCCAGGCCCTATTAGATTATCTCATGCTTCCTAGACAGGCACATAGATAAGGCATTCATATTGTGTTTAAGCAGTTAAACACATAACCACATAATAGTTACCGAACCTTGAGTCGAGCTTGTCTTTAATGGCGAGTGTACATGCCCGACCAGTCTTTAGGAACCCTTAAACCTTGGCAGCTCTGATACCAAGTTGTAATGCCCTCCTAATCAAGGATTGTTACACTATGTACTTTAGATTGTGTCAGACTTGCTAATCAAGTCATTTGGTTATAAACGTGTAACTAAGGTTAACGTCAAAGGTTAGGGTTAAATTTTTTGGTCAAATGAACAGTTGACTTTTGGCCATGGTGGACGAGCAACGCATATGTACACACCTCCATCAAAGCTCTCCAACTCATGGATGGTCAAGCTTTCCTTTTCCCTTACCTGCACCACAAAGCACCCGTGAGCCAAGGCTCAGCAAGAAAACTTAAACATATGCATAAACAGGGGTAATAATATACTCATATCGACATACAATCATAAATAAACGGTCATTGGACCATTCTAGGGTCGCTGCCCTAAACAGTTGACCTTAGAGTCAACCACGAAGCCCTATCCTCTAGCTATGTGATTATAGAGTCACCTGGGGCCCTCGCCCTTAGCTCTGGGTAACTATCCATAAAGCTAGCCAAACACTTTTGTTTTCCATCAACCATTGGGTCGGCCTACGTAATAATATGTTGCTGGTTTAGGCCTAAGCCTTTCGACCAGCACATAGCCCACTATTGTCGTCCTTGACTAATAAGTCAAGCCCTGATCCAGGTATTCGAATATCAATACAGAAATAGATATGGATAGACATACCTCAACAAGACAAACACACATACATATTAATCACATAACATAATCAAGTAGTCATAATTAGGGGTGGCAATTTGGGTCACGACACGACACGATTAAGGTAAACACGAACACGACACGTTTAATAATCGTGTCGTGTTCGTGTTTGAGTTTTTGACACGTTTAATAATCGTGTCGTGTTCGTGTTTACCTTAATCGTGTCGTGTCATAATCGTGTTGACTCGTTTAATAATCTTGTTGTGTCATAATCATGTCAGACACAATAACACGAATAATTTGTGTAGGTTTTATGATTTTTTTCATATTGTTATGGTTGATTGTATCATAATCGTGTTATCGTGTTCGTGTCATGTTGACCCGTTTAATAATCATGTCGTGTTCGTATTTTTGACACATTTAATAATCGTGTTGTGTTCGTGTTTACCTTAAACGTGTCGTGTCATAATTGTGTCGACACGAATCTGACACGTTTACACGAATTGCCAGCCCTAGCCGTAATCATAGTAATAATCATGCTTATTTAATGGGGCCAAGCCCTAGCCACACAAACCATGTGAACAGTCATGAAACACTTAAGCAATTATAGAATATTCAAGTATGTTTAATCAATAAATGGAACGATAACTTAATCATAATCATTATTCAGGGCCCAAGACCTATTCATAATTATTATTAACAGTCGGGTCAAGCCCTAATCACATATAGCACGTATTGGGTGCAGTTTTCATACCTCAGGTCCGAGTATAGCATAAAATAAGAACGACCCTCGAGCACGATCCCGGTTCTGAGCTCCTAGAGATAACCTATACACAACCATAATATAGGATTTCATCAATAACGAGCAAATAAAGGCTTCCGGACCGAGTCCTAGCCTCCGGGACCTCAAATTTTACTAAATTGGGTAGTAGAATCGATCCCGAGCCCTAAGGAAAATATTCTCGTCTCTAAAAACTCACCATGGCCAAAACAGCCTAGGTGGGCCATGACTTTCCCTTGAGGGTCTTGGCGCGCCCCTCAAGTCAGAGGCCCTCCTCCCCTGGAAATGGAACACGGTCCGCAACCCGCCCTTGAGGGTTGCGGTGCGCCTCCCAGATAGAAGCCCCAAGGACCCTGGGTTCGGTTGGGTCGTGACCCCTCAAGAACAGGGCAGAGACTTGGCCTCACGAACCCAAATTTCCTATATTTTCATCAACCAAATTCAACCAAAACCATCCCAATTCCACCCTAAAACAATAATTCAATCATCATAACAGTTTTAATATCTTCCTAGCAACAAAACCCAACTAAAATCTAGATTAAAAACCCACCAAAAATCAAACTCTCATACTTGAACCACAAGCACAAGAACACCTCCAAATTTAAGGAAAACAGGTCAAAAATCAATCTGAAACAAGGATTAAGGTATTACCTTAGCTATGAATGGTGATCCCCTAGCCACAAGCTATCCAAATTCTATTCCCGAGCCTTCATTTCCTTAGTTTCCAGCCAAATCTACTTAGTTACTTAGGGAAGCTGAGAAGAGAGAGAGAGAGAGAGAGAGAGAGAGAGAGAGAGAGAGAGAGAGAGTCGGTTCAGTGAGGTGTTTAAATGTTTATGCTTTTGTTTCCTTGAGGCTTAAACGACTTAAGCTAATCCCAAGGCTCGGGGTACCAAAAACGTCCCCGAGGGCAAAATGGTCAAAATCCCCAGTATTCCCTCATAATCTCGCTAACTCCAAATATATCCTTAATTATTCATTCCCATTACCCAATAACCCGATTTAATGCCAAATACCTAAAATACCCCTTGACTCACCCCGAGTCAGGTATTGGGTCCCACTGTGACTTTCCCGCTAACTTGCTCCCTAGGATTGTCTCATGCTAAGTAACCCAAATAAACCCACATAATAATGTGGTCTCTCACATATATCACATATATGAACATATATACAATTATGTCCATAAGGGGACAAATTACAAAAGTTACCTTTCTAATAAGAAACAGGCCCCATGCATATTTAATATCCCTAAACATGCATAACTAGTTATATTATCATATAACTCATATAATCACAATCAAATATATCACATAAACATATAATTCCACATATTACCATCCTGGCCCCCTAATCAAGGCCCTAAGCCTTATTAGGTAATTTTGGGACGTTACAGACCTCCTCATTGAAGTCACCATTAAGGAATGTCGTCTTGACATCCATTTGATGAACATACAAGTTATGTATAGAAACCAAAGCGAACAAAATTCTTATTGAAGTTGTTTTTGCAACAGGCACATAGGTATCGAAATAATTGATACCCTCCTTTTGCCTAAACCCTTTAGCTACTAATCTAGCTTTAAAGGTTTTGATAGTGCCGTCAATGTGATATTTTCTCCTAAATACCCACTTACATCCAATTGGCTTAGACCCCGGTGGGAGGTCTACCAATTCTCAAGTGTTGTTGGAAATAATAGAATCCATCTCATCATTGATGGCTTCTTTCCAAAATGCACTATCTCTTGATTGCATGACTTCTCTATAAGTCTTAGGATCATCCTCAATGAGAAGTACAATAGGAATTTTCCGAATGGCTTCCTCTCTATTTCCTTCTACCATGTAGAAAAAAATTCGTTGAGAATCTATCTCATCCAATCCTAGACTTTTCTCCTTTCTAGCCCTTTGACTTCTTCTAAGTTCAATGGGTTTCTCTACCTTCCTTTGAGAATTCTCCTCTTGAGAATCATTTTTGTATGTAGATGCTTGAGAATTATTCCCATATAATAAATTCTACTTTAGAGATGTTGAAGCTTGAGAATTGTTGTCACATAACATGTTCTCAAAGAATTCAACTTCTCTAGATTCAATCACAACATTATACTCTAAGTCTAATAGCCTATAAGTTTTACTATTGTTGGCATAATAAAAAAAAAACACATTTTATGGCTCTTGAACCTAACTTTGTTCTATTAGGTTCATTTTTCTTGCAATATGCAAGACACCCCTACACTTTGAAGTACCCTATGTTCGGTTTTCTTCCTTTCCATAACTCATATGAAGATATAAATTGTTAGGAGTGTGTCCTAAAAGCATGTAAAAGACATTTGTTATTTCTATGAATAAATAAATACAATGGTCTATTATTGTTATATTTAGATTATTAAATTATTGTTTGAATAATTTTGTAAATATAAAAAAAAATTCCATATTTATTATTGAGGATGTGATCTTGTATTAGTACAAGAGAATTAAGATCACATGAATGAATAAAAATAGTCAACAACAACAAATTAAAGTTATGGAATTCTTTAATTAGGGTTGTAAGTACGGTTTGCTGAGTATCATGTTGATACAAATAATCTAGATTCGAATTATTGATGTGGTAAGACATCTCGGTAAAGGTGCTTTATATAATATGATTATATATGACATGAACCGATATGAATAAAAGTCTTTATCCAAAAACCATTTAACAATAAAGACTTGTAATTCATATCATAACAGATGATCATTTATAGATCAACCTAAATCCTGAGTGTTCATGAACTCCTGTTCATGTTTATTAAATCTTTTGA
Source organism: Humulus lupulus (assembly GCF_963169125.1). Lineage (NCBI taxonomy): Eukaryota > Viridiplantae > Streptophyta > Magnoliopsida > Rosales > Cannabaceae > Humulus > Humulus lupulus. The sequence goes on along the minus strand of NC_084793.1, from coordinate 34,103,082 downwards.
TTCATTCGTTAAGGTCTCTTCATAGAATGAGGCTAATGACTTTTGTTTTGGAGATTTAATATCATGGATGGCTGGGAACATGTATCAACAATACGGAATCTAATCTTTCCTAACGGATCGTATATTAGTTCCCTTATGGGTTAATTCTGGAACTGAATGATTTTGAGCTCAAATCTATAATTGGATTATAGATTAATTATTCACTAGTGAATTAATGGTACTCAAGGAATAAGAAGTAAATTAGAAAGGTAGAATGATAATTCTTCCATTCTAATTTATGAACTAATTAATTAGAGGGTTGAACTATTGTAAGATGGTTATATCAATGGACGACTTAAGATAAGATTTCTGTAAAAGTATATCTATAACATAAAGAGTGCAATTCTGAATTTATAGTGGATAAATATCAGAATTAATAAATTAACTATTATAATTAAAGAGTTTAATTATTTAGTTTCAATTTATTGGAGCTTAATGTTATAGGTCCATGGTCCCCGAAATGGCTCAAACAAACACTGACAAAGGTAAATACAAAAATGGACAAAGAAACTTATTTGATAAGTAACATATTTTTCTATGCATCACACATAATTATTGTTTAATTATGTGTAATTAATTAATTGAGAATTAATTATTTGATTTAACAAAAATATAATTAATTTTGAATTAATTTATTTTTGGGATTTTTGGTATTTAAATAATAAGAAAAAAAATTGGGAAAAATCACATGCCTTCCCTGGCATGTGGTACACGTGTAGCACAGTGCACAGTCACTGTGCTACACGCATAAGAGGCTCTTGGTTCCACAATTTTAGTTATTTAAATATTAAATAAATAATGAGATATTGTAATATGATTAAAATATTATTATTTAAACATAATCTGATAACTGATTAGTTATTTTCAAATTGTTTAAAATAACTAATATTTTATTTTTAATATATTGGATATATTAAATATATGATATCCGTTTTTTGAGAAATAGACTTTTTTCATGGATAGAAAATATATCGTGAAATCTCTCTGAGAGAAAGAGAACAGTGGTACAAGCATAGGTCACTGTTCTTCACAAACTTAGGTCCAAACTTTATTAGATCTTATGTGTTCAGAACATCTGATAAATAGATTTTGTCTATTATTTTGTATAGCGATCCCACACTCATTCTTTGTGTGCTGAGAACATTTTGGAAGATCTTAGTGTGAGATCTCAAAGATTTTGCCATACAAAAAGATAGCAGCAAGGAAGAACTTGAGGTAATTTTCTATTCATATCTTTGATTCAATATATATATGCATGTGAAGAAGTAGATCTAGAAATCTTGTGGGATTAAATTAACAATTTTAATTATTGTTCCGCTACGTATAATCTCTGATTTGATTTTTAAAAACAACATAAATACCATGTGAAAAATTCTTATGCAAATAATTACTAATTTTCACTTTTTGTTGTCTAAATAATCTTAAATCACTTAAACAACTTTTGTGTATTTTCTATGAGTCTCTTTGAGATTCCTTTGAAAACACAACTTTAACATCCATTGATTTTCTCATCAAAATAAAATTTAAAGAAATCAATTTTTTAAACACTTGAATCAAAGAAAATAAACCTTAATTGATTTATTTAAACACTTTGATTTCTCATGTATTAGTTTAAAATTATCTCATTGAGATTAATTTAAACATATTACCATTTTTTAACAAAATGAACAAAATTTTCTTCAATATTATTCACCATTGGTGTAAAGATTCAAAATTACTTCTCCAATTTTTTAATGTCTCCTCATTGAGACATTGAATATTCAGGAATTATTGTCACTAAATAATTCTCAAATTTTCTCTTTTGACCACTCTTTAGACTCCAAGCCTATAGGTCAATATGTCATCCCATAATTTTGGATCCCCTTAATCCATTTTTCTTGCAACAACAAGGCACTTATCAAAAGATGTAACCCCCTTAGGTTCATATTTTCTTATCTCATAAGTTGAGATGGTCAACACTTAAATTAAAATTTTTATTTTATCAAATTATTCTCTTTATTTACAAAATAAATGGTAACTCATCACATTCTAATAATATAGGATAAAACCTATTTATATTATTACCTTAATAATCTTATTGTATGGCACAACATGATAATTCTCATGTATATATCAATATAATTTTAAATATTAACATAATTATGTCTCAAAGAAATTTCACATAATTTGTCAACATACATGTATCACATTAGCATGCATTTTGAATCTCATAATTATATTGTAAGTATATCACAAATATCATACAATAGTTCATATATCCACATATTGATCTATTATATTGATTCACAAAATCAATATATAGGCATGTAAAAAACTACCTAGTTATCATGCATTATAAATTCTCAAAACATAATTTCATGTCAATATATGTACTACTATCTCATATATAGCATACATAAGATTAACAATCCCTAGATTATGTAGAGCTTGTCAAAAGTTCACTTCTAAGGATTACACATTAAATTTCACAATGTGTCAACTATGTTACAATGTATCTCATATTGTATTTGTTGGAAAACATTCAGAGCAAGCAGCGAAAACTCTGCGAGGTGGGCCCATTGAGTTGATTTATAAAGAACAACAATAATAAAAAAAATCATTAATTATATAAACAATTTATATGACCAAGAAAATAATCCAGAAATATTAACATACAATATTATTAATCATGCAACAAATATATATAAATATACAATATATTTATATATAACATATAAACACAAAAATTCAAGAACATATAAACAATTGCCTCTTGAAGCTTATCAAGTGTCCTTGAGTCTTTTCGTATTTTTATCGATCTTCCTATCCAAGTTTAACACAAAAATTCAAGAACATATAAACAATTACCTCTTGAAGCTTATCAAGTGTCCTTGAGTCTTTTCGTATTTTTATCGATCTTCCTATCCAAGCTTTGAGCACTCAAACCACGATCTTCCGGAGTATTCTCTACACCTCAAGATGTGTGTAGGCACATAGAGAACACGTGTTTGTATTTTAGGAATCACAAGTATTTCTCAACACATGAGAACTTTGATTATGGTCTGAGAATGGCTAGAATAAAGAAGAAGAAGAAAGAGTTTTTTCTGACAAAAAACTTTAAGAACTATTCTGAATAGTGTATTGTGTTGTCTTTTCTTTCTATGTGTCTATTGTGTATGTATATATTTTTTCTCTTTTTCTTCTATATCATATATATAAAGATTTTTCTATCACCTTATTATTCATAAAAATAATAGTAATATATTAAAATATCACAATGATGATATGATTTGATTTATGTGAATATCTAACTTACCAAATTTGATAAACTATTTTTAAATTATTAAATAATTAAAATAATAAAATAAAAACTATACATATACAATATCTGTATATGTGGTACACGCATGGCACAATCCTTGGATTGTGTCTGGTGTGTATTGATATTCCCTTTTCATGGATTTTGCATTTTTCTTTTATTTAATTATTTAATTTAAATCAATATCCCACAAAATAAGATGTTAATTTTTTTAAGGAAAAGATGACAACCATATTTCCAAATTTAAAATTTAAAATTCAAAATTCAAAATTCAAATTGATGATCATCATTATCATCATCTTTTAAAATTAAATAAATCAAAAACTATTTTTGACTTACCAATTTTATTTTCTCCCACTCAAATAAAATAATTAATTTAAAAAATTAATTTATTTATATAAATGAAATTCGAAATTTACATATTTAAATTAATAAATATATTTTCAAAAATTAATAATTAATTCTAAATTAATTATTCATCCTCAATTATCATATAATTGCAAACTTGACCCGAAGAATAAAATCCTTCTAAAATTCCCAAATTACAGTTATACCCTTGTATCAATTCTTACTTTGATATGGTGTTGATAGAGCCACCCTGGGGGCCTATGGACCTATAATATCAAGCTCCAATAAATATTACATTTGAAAACATGTTAACTATATCTTGTTCCTAAAGTACCATTGATTTTACTAGTGAAGGTTGTGTCACAACAAGTTTGCGACGTGAGTGCTCATAACCTTTTCAGTTCCAAAAGCCAACCCAATAGGGAACCATCATTCAATCTATAAGAAGGTATAGATTCCATATCTGTTAAACTACGCCCCCAGCCATATACATTATTGAGTCCCCAAAACAATTGTTCTTAGCCTGATCATTCTGACAAACCTTAATGCATGAATCAAAGGATCAGATGACATATATAGGAGTTCATAGCAATCTTAGGATTAATATTATCGTTTATATGATCATCGTTTGATGTGTTTAATTAATACTATGAAACAGTGTTTAAACAAGTATTAACAAATCACATCTGGTCCAGTTCTACATACTATCAGCATGCAAAATACCTCCACTAAAGTGTCCTACTACACTAGTAACCTGGATCTAGGTCAAATTTATTCATAATACTAGTGGACCACACTAAAAGTAATTAATCTAAAGATTCCATAACCTTATTTTATTGCGAACTATTTAAGTTTATTATCTTAATCTCGATCTTCCTATACCAATATGAGGTTAAGACCACATAGATAAACTTTAGAATTTTATGATATTCACTTAATATTATCATATATTTTCGGACATATTCTATATATATAATAATTCAATTCAATTATTTATTTCATTTAAAACATTTGTCAACTACAATTGCTTTAAGGGCACTATTCCTGTAACGTCCCAAATTTCCTAATAAGGCTTAGGGCCTTGATTAGGGGGCCAGGATGGCAAATTAAGGAAGTTATGTGATTATGTGATATATATGTGCATCATTATATGATTATGTGAGTTATATTATAATATGACTTGATATGCAGGTTTGGGTGTATTAGATATGCATGTGGGCCCATTTCTGATTAATGGGTGCTATGTGGTGCAGGTAAAGGTAAAAGAAAGTTAGACCACATGCATATCTAATACACCCAAACCTGCATATCAAGCCATATTATAATATAACTCACATAATCATATAATGATGCACATATATATATATATCACATAATCACATAACTTCCTTAATTTTCCATCCTGGCCCCCTAATGAATGCCCTAAGCCTTATTAGGAAATTTGGGACGTTATAGGAATAGTGACCTTAAAGCAATTGTAGTTGACAAATGTTTTAAATGAAATAAATAATTGAATTGAATTATTATATATATAGAATATGTCCGATATTATATGATAATATTAAGTGAATATCATAAAATTCTAAAGTTTATCTATGTGGTCTTAACCTCATATTGGTATAGGAGGATCGAGATTAAGATAATAAACTTAAATAGTTCGCAATAAAATAAGGTTATGGAATCTTTAGATTAATTACTTTTAGTGTGGTCCACTAGTATTATGAATACATTTGACCTAGATCCAGGTTACTAGTTTTTGACCCAAGATTTGGCCAACTGACACGGAGTTAGAATATGCTTGATATGAATGAATATGTAGAGAAGAATGTAATGACAAAAAGCAATAACAACACGATATTTTTATAGTGGTTCGGCCCCAGGATCTGGTAATAACCTACGTCCACTTAGATTGTTATTGATATGAGAACCAAATGAGTGATCAAAGAACAAGGGTTCAATGAGTTTCACTAACCTCTCAAGAACAATACAATATTACTAGGAGAATTACTATAATCTCAAATGATTCAAAGGCCAAAAGTCCTTTCCTTGAGCTATCTTTTTTTATTTATAGGATCAAGGGGGATTACAAAAGATTGTTACAGATATTCTCTCCTGAATTATCGGATACTCAGGAGATTGTGTGAGTTAAATTCGGGATTTACAAAGATCTTCTCATTAATGTTGCTTTGTATGCGGAACTATCGACCAGACTGGTCACAGGTAAGACTAGGCTGCTTACTGCTCTTAATGCGTCTTCTGGTCGATACTCTAGCAGAACTTTTCCAGGTGTCAGCCACGTGTCCAGGGATCACTTGCCACGTCATCAATGCTAATTTTTTGGATAACATTTGCCCCCCAAGTTTATTTATCACGAGCAATAAATAAACTTTTGAACGAACGACTCTTTGGTAACCCCGCCTTACGTGTCAGAACCCTTCGTGTGTTCTTGGAAAAAGTAACCTACTTCCGTCCAATCACGTCTTTTTGGTTCCCCAGAAATAATTCGACGGCCATTCCGCTTCCCCATACTTCGAAAAAGGGAAACTGATGATTACACCTTTTTAATGCCACAGACAAACTTATATAATACCTTCAAAATCCTCCTTTTCTTTTTACGCACGCCATTGTCTTCACAAGAAACCCTAAAAGCCAGAGCTTTAATCGTCCCCGGAGACCGTTTCTTCTATACTTCCAAGGCTCAAACCAAGAGTTCCTTGATCTCCGAAGGCCCTTTTTCCATCTCCACGATCATTTTCTTGGTAAGTTTTCGAATTCGTATGCTTCAAATTTTCGTGGTGCATGCTTCTGTATGTTGACTGTATGAGTTTATCTGTTTCTGGTTCGAGATGCTTGTGAGTAGAATGTTTTGTAGGCAAAAAGGGGTTACGAGTTAGTTTAATAGTTAGGATCATACTTTTAGGACGTAAGATCGAAGTAAAAATTTGATCTTTTATGCTAGTTGGAAAACAGGTTTTTCCCGCCCTAAGGGGAGTTGAAAAAGCTTTTTTTTTTTAAAAACTTTTTACTTTCACCCTTTGATCCGTCTTTCAAACTATTCGTATGGAACACTTAGCTTTTTGTTAGAATGCTGTTGTATAAAAGCTTGGCTTTCATACTTGAACAGCGTTATTCTAAAAAGCTTTTTAAAAATTCTTTATCCTCACCTCCCCATTCTTCTATTTGCAGACATTGATGCCAGATTTGTGGGGAGGTGAACGGCTCATCGACGACGACCTTCTCGCCCAGCTGCTCGAGGGTGAAGAACAACCGGCCGACCGACTCCACGAGATTCCCTTCTCACGATCCTTCACTAGACCTCGTCCTTCTCCTCCTCAAATGGCCCGTTCCAAATCTGTAGGCAAGAAAAGACCTGAGTCTAAAAACAGTCTAAACCTTCCTCCCCAGCCTGATTCGCAGGCTAGGGCTCCCTCGACCAGTGGTCGAGAAAATCCTATTCCTGACCCTAATATCCAAACCAGGGCCCGCCCTCGCTATCAGAATTTGCTTGATGTCGAGTGGTATACTTCTCCGACCAGCTCCGTGACCATGCGGATGGTTGCTAACTACTTCAGGAAATACCCTCTTACAGGGGTTTCCATTACAATTCCTGCCGCAGACCAAAGGGCTAACCTCCCTGGGGGCGTATATAGCGCCTGGTCTCGGTATCACTTAGAGGCGGGGGCTTACCTCCCTCTACATCATTTTTATGAGGGGGTGGCCAATTATTTTGGTGTCGCCCCCTTCCAAATTACTCCAAACGGATATAGAATGCTGGCCGCACTCTATATCCTGTACAAACTCAAGAAATGGCCAGAACCTACCCCTCACGAGGTCAACTATCTTTTTGACCTTAAATCCAACCCACAACAATACGGAACGGGTTTCTTCCACTTCTGTCACCAGGAGACCAACCGGACATTCCTGAGTGACACCACGCATATATCGAACGTGGGGCAGTACAGTAAGGAGTACTTCCTTACACCAGACATAACCAGCAACAACCTGGCCTTCGCTCGAGGAGGTAAGTGCCTGCCTTTGACTGGTCGATACTTTTAATCAAGGTGTCTCCTTTCATTTTTCTCAAACTGTAATCTGTCTTTCAGGCCCATGGTTACGTCCGACCCCAACACCAGACATGGTGTTGAGGTCCAATAGACTGGCCGGGATGACAGACGCAGAAAAAAGCGTCAAGCCCTTGGTTATCGATGAAAACTTGAGGCTGTCTGGCCTCCTGGCTCCTCGCCATGAAACGAGAGGGTCCGTGGTAGACGATGCCACTGCCGAGGGGGTTCCCGAGCAGCAACCTCCTGCGTCCCCTCCTCGGAGGAGGCCAACGAGGGTTACAATCAGGGAGCCCACGGGCAATCCTTCCGCAGAAAGGCCTTCTGCTCCCCAAGGCAAGGGAAAACAAAAGGCTAAAGAGCCAGTTGTGGACCTGGGGGAATCCTCTGATGAAAATGGTAAAGTTATTTTGCTTTTAAGTAGCTTGCCAATTCCCTGCCATTTGTTTGACAGGGAGGGCAACTTTACATATACTCCAAATTTAGGGCCAGAGTTCTTCATGCCAGATAATGAGTGTATGACTACTAGAGTCAATAGTATACCGACCAGTAGTTGTAGCTTGGGTACTAACTTTGTGACCTTCTTTTTCGTTTTGATCGATAGTCTTCATCTGCTTTTATCTTTACCCATTGCATGTTTTTTCTTGTGTGCAGATATGGCCACTCCCAACGTCTTCGATCTATACAACGCTGAGGAGGAAGAAGAAGTTCCTCAGCTCCGAAGGAATTCGTCGCGGAGACAAACTGGCGAAACAAGCCAGAGACCGGCCAAGAAAGGTCGAACAGAGGACCCTCCCAGGGACGTGCCAGCTGGGCAAACTTCTATTCATCCTCCAACCCCTACTGAGAAAGAGATTCCTCCCGCTCCAAAGATCCCTCCTCCGGCTCCAAAGAACCCTCCTCCGGCTGCACCCAGCAGGGAACAAGATAGGCGGGAAGGGACCCTTGGGGCCAAACTCTCGAGCCGTGCCGTACGAGTAGCAAAAGACCGCATTGCGTTTATCGGGAAAAATGACCGTGTCAAGGATGCCATGGTTGAGGCAGAAAACATGACGGTTGACCTGATCCTGAATAGGACCTTGAACGAAATAGCCAGCGTAAGTACTTCGTTAATCTTTTTGGCCTTAGTCTTTTAGTCTTTGCCACAGGTTCTAACTCTTATCCTTTGTCTTCAGGCTTTGCTGTCCGCCACCACTGCTCGTACCCGCACCCAGGCCACCATCGAGCAGGCTAGGGCAAAGGCCATTGAGGGGTACCAAGTGAAGGCAGCCGAGGAACTTTTGGCTACAGAGGCCAGGCACGCCAAGGAGTTGGAGGCGATGGTCCAACAGAGGGACGCTGCGGTGACAAAGTTGTTGGAGGCTGAAGCTGTGAAGGAAGCCGTGATAAAGTCGAGGCAGGATTATCAGGATGCCAGCCGCACCCACCTTCGCGAAATCAGAAGATTGGAAGAGGTGCTAAAACCCAAGGACGAGGCCATCGCCACTCTCGAGGGCAAAGTAAAGCAGTTGGAGCTCGACAACTCCAAAAATCTGGAAAGGTATAAGAGGACGACGCTTCGATGTTTCTACAACTTCTGGAAACACAATCAGGGGGCCGACTTCAGCTATCTTTTAGAGGATATAAGGGCTGCCGAACTGGCTCGTTGCGCTGCCCAACTGGCTGAAGAGGAGGCGAGAGCGAGGATCCTTGCTTCCCCAAGCCTGGCTGATGCTGAAGAAGAAGGGGCTGTTGAGGATGCTGTCAACCAGAATGCTGCTAATGACCCTCCGGCCCCAAATGCCTCTTGAGCTTTTTTCATTATTTTTTCTTTCCTTTAGATTACACGACCCACGGGTTGTGATTTAAAGACAATATTTTTATTTTAAACTTTGCTGCACGGGTAGTAAATCTTTTTCTTTTATTTGGACAGTTACATCCAAGCAGTGATGCTTGTGGTGTAAAAGGTTGCATGATGCTATAATATTTTCATTTATTATAACATTTGTCCGTATGACCGAACTTAGCATAGTACTTTGGCTTGATTTAACAAAATATAAAATTTGAAAAATACTCTAAGTACCTTAGCATGCTTTCACTCATTTTGTTCATGTGTTTACATACCTCATGGTATGCTTCGCTATCGATGTGCCTTATATGCCCCCCAAGTGATCGAGGAGCTTTAGGTCCTTGGTCACTTGCCTTGACCATGACCTGTCCGAACATTCCTGTTCGTGTGTAAAAATAATACTTGTAATACAGCAAAACAACACATGTAATGAACAAATACTTGCAAATATAAATTCACAAAGGTTGGCAAGAATGACTGGCTGCGCACAGTCCTTTATAATCTCGTATTAAAAATGGACTAAACATGTCTTTATGAGTGATTCTAAAATAGAATCTTACATATACGAGCGATCAGCCATATAGCGTGGCTAACCCATTTTGCTAAACTTGTAAAAAGAAAAATTAATACAAGCCAGTCCTTTAAAAAGGACTGTTCACTGATAATACTTGCGCAGGTGTTCTCCATTCCAATAGCGTGGAACGAGATCTCCGTTTAAGCGTGCAAGTTTGTAGGTGCCCGGATGAAGGAATTCTTCAATTTGGTAAGGTGCTTCCCAATTAGGTCCGAGCACTCCAGCAGTAGGGTCGCGGGTATTTAAGAAAACTCGTCGTAGCGCCAAGTCTCCGACGTTGAATTTTCTTTCTTTAACTTTGGAGTTAAAGTACCGGGCGACTTTTTGTTGGTATGCAGCAACTCGGAGTTGGGCCTTTTCCCGTATTTCGTCAATCGAGTCTAGGGATTCCATCATCAGTTGGTTGTTCTGGTCCTGGTCGTATGTTAGACATCGATGTGAGGGGGGATCTAATTCGACAGGCAACATCGCCTCATATCCGTAGGCCAAGGAAAATGGGGTATGTCCTATCGCTGTTCGGTGAGACGTTCTATACGAACATAGGACTTCAGACAGTTGCTCTGGCCACACTCCCTTAGCTTCTTCGAGCCTTTTCTTCAGGGTGTCTTTAAGAGTTTTATTCACGGCTTCAACCTGCCCATTCGCCTGGGGGTGTGCAACTGAAGAAAAGCTTTTAATGACTCCATGTCTTTCGCAGAAATCGGTGAATAAATCGCTGTCAAACTGGGTTTCGTTGTCTGAAACTATCTTCCCAGGCAAACCATATCGACAGACAATGTTCTTGATAACAAAGTCAAGGATTTTCTTGGTCGTGATGGTAGCGAGCGGTTCACCTTCGGCCCATTTGGTAAAGTAATCGACTGCTACGATTGCGTACTTTACTCCGCCTTTCCCTGTAGGTAGGGATCCAATAAAATCTATCCCCCATACTGCAAAAGGCCACGGACTTTGCATCTGTTTTAATTCGTTCGGAGCTGCTCGCAGAATTTTGGAGAATCTTTGACATTTATCACATCTTTGTACAAACTCCATCGAATCCTCGTTCATAGTTGGCCAGAAGTAGCCTTGCCTCAGAATCTTCTTTGCCAAACTCTGCCCCCCAGCGTGATCCCCGTAGAAGCCTTCATGCACCTCTTTCATGAGTTCCTTAGCTTTTTCTGGTGTAACGCACCTGAGTAGTGGCATTGAATATCCTCTTCGGTACATAACAACATCGACCAGTATGTACCTAGCGGCTCGCCTTTGTAGGGTTCTGACTTTGTTCCTATCTGTTGGCAGCGTACCATTTGTCAGATACTCCAAATAAGGTGCCATCCATGTATCTCCCATCCGTATCTCCATAATGGATTCGATTGTTTGAATGCTTGGCTCACTCAGACTCTCTACTGGCACGATGTTCAAAGTGTCAGCATCCTTCGTGCTCGCAAGTTTGGCTAAGGCATCTGCGTTTGAATTCTGATCTCGCGGGATTTGTTGGAGGGTGTACTTCGTGAACTGGGCTAGCAGGTCTTTTGTTTTATTTAAGTAGGCCACCATTTTCAAGCCTCGCGCTTGATATTCTCCCAGGATCTGATTCACCACCAGCTGTGAATCACTATAGATATCAAGCGTCTCGATGCTCATATCCTTTGCCATTCTTAAACCAGCGAGGAGTGCTTCGTATTCTGCTTCATTATTTGACGCGGTAAAGTCGAACCTGATGGCGCAGTGAAATCGATGCCCTTCTGGCGTTATCAATATCACTCCCGCTCCAGCGTGGGATTCGTTGGATGAACCATCCGTGAATAGCTTCCACGAAGGAGCTTTGTCTTGAGGCTCGGGCGTTTCAGGCTGTTCGCACTGCTCGTTGTCTGGGAGTTCGGTGAACTCTGCAATAAGGTCGGCCAAGACTTGTCTCTTGACTGCTGCTCGCGGTGAATAGGTTATATCAAACTACCCCAGTTCGACTGCCCATTTTAATAATCGTCCAGCCGCTTCTGGTTTTTGGAGGACTTGCCGAAGGGGCTGGTCAGTTAGAACTGTAATAGGATGGGCTTGGAATTAGGGGCACAACTTTCTAGAGGCCAGGATTAAGAAATATGCTAACCTCTCGATTGGTGGATATCTTAATTCTGCCCCGATCAGCCTTTTGCTGACATAGTAGACTGCCTTTTGTACGCCTTCCTCCTCTCGCACTAGTACCGCGCTAGCAGCAACTTCAGTAATCACCAGGTAAATAAACAAAGTTTCTCCTTCAATTGGTTTTGATAAGATGGGAGGCTGTGCCATATGGGCTTTCAAGGCCTGGAATGCTTGGTCGCAGTCTCCCGTCCATTCAAACTTCTTATTTCCTCTAAGTAGATTGAAAAAAGGGACACACTTGTCTGTTGATTTTGAAATAAATCTACTTAGGGCTACGATTCTCCCAGTTAAACTTTGTACATCCTTGATCCTCTCTGGCGATTTCATGTCGATCAGGGCTTTTATCTTGTCAGGGTTGGCCTCGATTCCCCTTGAATTTACAATAAACCCTAAAAACTTCCCTAATCCAACTTCGAAGGAACATTTGAGGGGATTTAACTTCATCTGGTATTTGTTCAATACACTAAAGCACTCTTGTAAATCCCTCACATGTCCTTCTGCCTTTTTAGACTTTACCAGCATGTCGTCCACGTATACCTCCATGTTTACTCCGATTAGCTCTTTAAACATGTGGTTGACTAGCCATTGGTAAGTCGCACCTGCGTTTTTCAGTCCGAAGGGCATTACTTTGTAACAGTATAAGCCCGTATCGGTCCGAAAGCTGGTGTGATCTTCGTCAGGGGGGTGCATGCTAATCTGGTTGTAGCCTGAAATATGCATCCATGAACGAAAGGATCTCGTGCCCTGCGGTTGCATCGACCAGCTGGTCGATCCTTGGGAGTAGGAAGCAGTCTTTTGGGCAGGCCTTATTGAGGTCCGTAAAATCCACACAGGTCCGCCACTTGCCGTTAGGCTTGGGAACCAACACTGGATTGGAGACCCACGATGGATAAAATGCCACCCTGATGAACCCATTCTCCTTTAGTCTTTCGACTTCTTCTTTTAAGGCTCTTGATCTATCTTTATCGAGCAGCCTTCTCTTTTGTTGCATGGGTGGAAAGGTCTTGTCTATATTCAGGACATGGCTGATAACTACGGGATCTATCCCAGCCATGTCTTTATGTGACCAGGCAAAAACCTTATGGTTTTTTCGCGAAAAATCCACTAGTGCGCTCTTCGTGGTAGGCTCTAAGTTTTTCCCAACCTTTACGACTCTGGTCGGGTCTTCTTTGTTGAGTTGGACCTCCTCCAGGTCCTCGACGGGTCCAACATTCCCTTCAAAATCCCTAAAGAGAGGATCCAAATCTCTGTCCTCACTTTGGGCAACACCCTATTTGGTGACTCCATCACCGGATTGGGCTTGTGTATCAACTGCCATCTGCAACCTATCTGAGGTAGCGCTTTTTGACGTTCCACTCTTCGCCTTTGTGATTGAAGCATTGTAGCACTCCCTGGCTTCTCTCTGGTTTCCCAACACGCGTCCTACCCCTGCGTCTGTTGGGAACTTCATGGCCAAGTGCCACATAGAGATGACGGCCCGCAGATCAACCATTATGGGCCTTCCAATAACTGCATTGTATGCCGAGGGACAATCGACCACTACAAAGGTGGCGAGTAATGTCCTTGTTGCAGGCGCTGTACCCGTCGTTACTGGGAGCTTGATCAATCCGGAGGGGGCTAGTCCTTCTCCAGAGAAGTCGTATATCGTCTGGTTGCAGGGCTCCAAGTCCTTAACGGAAAATTTCATGCGTTCCAGTGTTGACTTATACAAGATATTCACTGAACTCCCTGTATCGACCAGTACTCTTTTCACCATCATGTTGGCCATCTGGATGTCCACGACTAGCAGATCGGAATGTGGGAACCTGACGTGTTGGGCGTTGCCATCAGAGAAGGTTATCTCTCCTTCCTCTAACCGAGCCTTTTTTGGTGCACAGTCCTCCACAGTCATCATCTGGATGTCCTGGTCGTGGCGTAGAGTCCGAGCATATCGTTCCCTGGCCTTTCCGCTATTTCCCGTGAGGTGCGGGCCGCCACAGATGGTTAAGAGTGTTCCAGTCACGGGGGCAGGCTGTAAGGGTGTCGAGCGTTGGCGCGTGGGCGCTTGCTCGTTGGCACCCGGAGCTTCTCGTTGGGAATTTCCCTAGGCCCGTACATATCTTCTCAAGTGTCCTTGTCTAATAAGGAACTCGATTTCGTCTTTCAACTGGTTGCATTCATTGGTGTCATGTCCGTAGTCGTTATGATAACGACAGAACTTGGTAGTGTCTCTCTTCGAAATATCCTTCCGAATGGGGCCAGGTTTTTTGTAAGGCACACTAGAACTTGTGGCCTGATAAACCTCTCCCCGTGACTCAATGAGGGCAGTGTAGTTAGTGAACCGAGGTTCATAACGATTACCCTTGGCTTGTTTGTTGTCGGAGGTGGAAGGTCGTTATACGGCCGTTTTCCACCATTCTTGCCATTGCCGTTGCCATTCCCGTTGCATTTGTCGTTGCCATTAGGTTTGGAACCATCGACGGATTTGGCGGGCTCGGAAGCCTTCATATCCTTGCTTGAGGGCTTTCCATCATCAGCAATGGCTTCTTCGAGCTTGATGTAGCGATCAGCTCGGTCTAAAAATTCTTGGGTAGTTCTCACTCCTTCCTTTCGGAGACTTTTCCAGAGGGGAGAACGACGTTTTACCCCTGCGGTAATGGCCATCATTTTTCCTTCGTCCCCCACTATTTTTGCTCCAGCCGCCGCTCGCATAAAGCGCTGGATGTAGTCCTTTACTGACTCCCCATCCTGCTGGCGAATTTCGACCAGCTGGTTTGCTTCGGTTGGATGTACACGACCTGCATAGAACTGTCCGTAAAACTCCCTTACGAACATTTCCCAGGAAACTATGCTTGCAGGAGGGAACTCAAAAAACCATTCCTGCGCAACTTCAGAAAGTGTTGCAGGGAAGATCCTGCACCGAGCGTCTTCGGACACTTTCTGAATGTCCATTTGAATTTCAAACTTGTTGACATGAGACACTGGGTCTCCATACTCGTCAAAGTTCGGGAGTGTAGGCATTTTGAACTTGCTTGGAGTTTCGGCATTAGCTATCCTCTGTACGAAAGGAGTGCCTTTCCTTCTATCGTGATCGATGTAAGACGTCCTTCCCCCGACTAGCTGTTGCACTGCCTGGTTGAGGGCGTTTATCTGAGCATGTACAGCGGTAGGAATCGCTATGGCCTCTGTTGCTGGGGGGACGTTCTTGCCATGCCGCTCGCAGCGATCGTTAAGTACGTCATGCAAATCCTCGTCTCTTCTCCGCTGCTCGCTACCCATGAGCCAGTTGAAGACATTATTTTGTTTGGGCTGCCCCCCAGCATCCCATCTATTGGGTTGGTCATCTTGAGGTACCTGGCTCTTGCCTTTACCACTTTCTTCATTCCTTCGGCCAGCATTCCCCTTGCCTGAGTCAGCCTCATTATATCCGTGGCCATCTCTTGCCTGAGTCAGCCTCATTATATCCGTGGCCAGCATTCCCCTTGCCTGAGTCAGCCTCATTATATCCGTGGCCATCTCTGAACCTCGACTGGCTATGGGATCGGCTGTTCCCTCGGTTTCCATTCCTGGCTGAAACGTCCCGAGCGTTAGAGGGTGGCCTGCGCTGGTCGTGGTGTCCCCGTGCATCATCGTGTCATGGGGGACCTTGGACTGCAGAGCCTAACTCTGAGTCCCTCCTGTTACTAGGGGGATATTGACCTCTGTTCGGTAGGTTTTGCTCATCAGCCCTACGGCGTCTAGGACTGCGAGGCTGATGCTCGACCCTATTTTGCCTTTGTTGCGGGGGATTGCCGCGACCAACCTGGGATGGTGGCTGCGCCTTAGGGTCCAGCAGGACGTCATCATGGGGCGCTTGAGGCTGCTCGGGCCATTGTGGACTTGAAGGCTGGATCGGTGGGCATGGATTAGGACCCCTCTCGGGTGGCCCATTGCCAGGTTGGTCAGGTTGCGAAACAGGTGCGGCCTGATTCCTTGCCAGCAGCAAAGCCGCCTTGAGGGCTGCCATGGCTTCACTCTAGCGGCGGTCCATCTCCGCCTGCCTTTCGCTTAGTTCCGCGCGCTGCTGTTCAATCTCATACTGCTGCCGTGCCACAACTCCGGCAGCAGTCTCCTGACTGGCTCTCAGATTAGCCAGCTCTTCCTGCAACGCGCCCAGGGTACTCTTTAGCGTTGCATCATCCATTTCTTCCTCCTCAAAGTCCAGATGTGTCTCATCCTCTGCCACGCCTGCAGGGGGAGGAGGAGGTGGATTTGATGGCGCAGCAGCGGCCGCCTGTCCAGCTTTCCTTCTAGTTTTTGCCATTAGTTTTCTCAGCAATGATTAATCAAGCTCTCAATGAAAGCACCAGAATGTTGACCCAAGATTTGGCCAACTGACACGGAGTCAGAATATGCTTGATATGAATGAATATGTAGAGAAGAACGTAATGACAAAAAGCAATAACAACACGATATTTTTATAGTGGTTTGGCCCCAGGATCTGGTAATAACCTACGTCCACTTAGATTGTTATTGATATGAGAACCAAAGGAGTGATCAAAGAACAAGGGTTCAATGAGTTTCACTAACCTCTCAAGAACAATACAATATTACTAGGAGAATTACTATAATCTCAAATGATTCAAAGGCCAAAAGTCCTTTCCTTGAGCTATCTTTTTTTATTTATAGGCTCAAAGGGGATTACAAAAGATTGTTACAGATATTTTCTCCTGAATTATCGGATACTCAGGAGATTGTGTGAGTTAAATTTGGGATTTACAAAGATCTTCTCATTAATATGCGGAACTATCGACCAGACTGGTCGCAGGTAAGACCAGGCTGCTTACTGCTCCTAATGCGTCTTCTGGTCGATACTCTAGCAGAACTTTTCCAGGTGTCAGCCACGTGTCCAGGGATCATTTGCCACGTCATCAATGCTAATTTTTTGGATAACATGTAGTAGGACACTTTAGTGGAGGTATTTTGCATGCTGATAGTATGTAGAACTGGACCAGATGTGATTTGTTAATAATTGTTTAAACATTGTTTCATAGTATTAATCAAACACATCAAACGATGATCATATACACGATAATATTAATCCTGAGATTGCTATGAACTCCTATATATGTCATCTGATCCTTTGATTCATGCATTAAGGTTTGTCAGAATGATTAGGCTAAGAACAATTGTTTTGGGGACTCAATAATGTATATGGATGGGGGACGTAGTTTAACAGATATGGAATCGATACCTTCTTATAGATTGAATGATGGTTCCCTATTGGGTTGGCTTTTGGAACTGAAAAGGTTATGAGCGCTCACGTCGCGAACTTGTTGTGACACAACCTTCACTAGTAAAATCAATGGTACATTGATATGGTGTTGATATAGTTAACATGTCAACATTTACACAATTATTCATACATCAACATTTGAAAACATGCTAATACATGAAATAAAATTTCATCACTATTATATAAAATAGTGTATACCTTTACACTTACCTTGTCTTACCACCTAGTTCAATTGGATCCATTAAACCTATTCAACCTTACTAGGTCTTGATTCATGATTTTGATAGTCTCACCTTCCATTGAAATAAACAAAGGGGCTAAGCTTTTGAATGTTAAGAAAATACAAGTTGCCTCAATGGAAATGGTAAAAAAGACATTTATACCTCTAAGCAAAATATAAAAATGAAGAATGATTGATTAAATAAAGTTACAACTCTATAACAAAAGATATATGTAAATATAGAAAAGAGGTAGAAGATGATAGAAATAGAAAATACAACTCTATGACAAAAAGATACAAATAAATTAGAAGTAGTAGAATGAAAAATATAGATGAGATTACAACTCTAAAACAAAATATACAAATAAAAGAGTAAATATATAATAATAGAAGAAGATAAAAAACAATAGAATAAAAGAAAAGAACAAAAACAATGAAAAAAGAACTCTCACTCACACAACCAAAATGAAGAGTGTTGGGGATCACCAACTTGAACAATGTTTGAAACCTTTGTCCAAATTTTTATTTTCCCTTAACTTAAGCACTAAGGGATCTCTCACAATTTTGGAAATAACTCTGTGGAATTATCAAGTCTCTAGGTGTTTTCTAGCCAAGTGATCTAATTGATAGAAAAGTTGTGTCTTACAAGTGACCATTAGGCTCCTATATATAGAGTTTAGAGACACACTTTGAATTTCAAATTCTACCAATCCCCACGGCTGTTACCAATGTTTAATTGGATGTTTTATGGAATTAAAATAGAAAGTTGGGAGTTACTTGGTTGTTGGAAATATTCAAAATAGTATAAAATCAAAGTTTGGAAAAGGTTGCTGTCTCTCTGACCGCGACTTGAAAAACACTGATCGCGGCCCGCGACGTTTTTCAGCTACAAATTTTCCAAAACGTTCCAAATTCATTCCCACTTGATTTTTATTTTCCATACACATTATGGGAGTTAAAATCACATCTCTAACAGTCATATCTCTTATAACTTTGAGAAATTCAAATCAAAATTGTGTAACAACAAATCTACACAATAATAGGCAATATTTGAGAGTTAGAAATTTGTTACTGAAATTGTAACTCTCAAATATGTTACACATTTGTATTACACTATTTAAAATATTGTAACACTCTTTTGTATGTTACAATATGTGATACTCTTTGTCACATATATTTAATCTTAAACATTATATTAAAAAGTAATATAATATTTTTTTACGTTATAGAAATAAAGTAAACATAATAATTTAAATGTATATAACTCCTATAAATCAACAACTAAATAAAATATAAACCAAAATGTATACAAAAAATCACATTTTGTAAACCTACAATAATTTTTATTTTTGATATTATATAAATAAAATAAACATAATAATTTATGTATATATAATTCAAAACATCAATATAATAAACATTTGAAATCATAAAAATAACATCTAAATAAAAGAAACCATAATCTTAATAAACAAAAGTTATCCAACATAAATGTTTGATTTATTTTTTATACAGTCAATAAAAATAAACAAACTACTAAAAAAACAATTCATGATAAAAAAAACCATATTGATGTAAAAAAGAAGAAGAATAATTCATCCAAAAAATAAAACATACAAAATGCATATATAAAACTGTATGCCCTAATTTTCCAACGGGCTATTAGCGAGCTGAGATACGACCTAAATCATATCAGCCACGTGGATCCCTCATGACCGGAGCTGCTGTCGTCAGGTCCTACCTTGTTAGCTCGGGTATCCAAAAGGTTCACCAAGACTACTCAAGGACCGAGTCAGGTCTTTGAAGGCCGCAGGCCGAGGAGGCATCCAGCTCGTGCCACGAGCTGGAGTTGGAGGCTATGACCTTTTGTAAAGTCAACCATGCAAGGTAAACGTGCATATATCAGACATCACGTGTCTGATATATCCCTGACTTCTCGGACACGTAGCATGAATGTGCGTGTTCAGGCACCCACGACTGGGTTGGGCCGTGCGGCCCATTATCCCCCTTACCTATTGATTAGACCACACTTCAAAGAAGTGATATGATAGATAAGAAGGTCATGGGATGACTCCCCTGACATACCCCCAGGTGCCCTCTCCTATAAATATGGAGACCCTGGGAGTTGCAAGGGGTTGGATTCCATTGTGTAAGGAAATACCCTGTAAAAGAATACCAAGCATATAGCAATAATATTGGCTGGTGGAGTAGAAGGATTTTAACCTTTGAACCACCTAAAAAACGTAATTGTGTCACCAGTCCATTTACAAAGATCATTCATCTATTTCGGTTCATCGTTAAGCACTAATCCCTTCCTCTTATTTTCTTAATTACCTGTTGTCGAAGAACCACGTCAACAGATTGGTGCTTTCATTGAGAGCTAGTTAAATTGGTGCTGTCGCAAACACCCAACTATGGTGACCACTCGATCAAGACACGGTAACGAGGCGGAACAACATGATGGGCAGGAGGCTCATCATGCTGCCATCTTCGGTGAACAAATTCCCAAGGTCCAGCAGCGGCCGGGAAAACAACCGGTGGGCCAAGATGACACTGGAAGTTCGGTGCCCCGGCCACCTAATCCAAACCCAGATTTTTACACTGCGGTAGAAATGGAAAATGCTCAGCTGAGGAGCCAACTAGTGAAAGCTAGTCAGCAGATTAAGGAGGTGTTGGCCCGACTACCCCCTCTTACAACTGACGCTAACGTCGGAAAGAGGCAAGGTGAGACTCATAAGTCCCGCCAGGGTAATCGGTCCAGGCCTAGCCGCTCGGACAGACCGCTGGCATCCAACTCTGTTCCCTCATCGCACCATCGAGAGGCAAACTTCGAAGGAAGGCATAGAGCCGAACAGCAGTATAGCCGCTCGGTCCGAACTTCAACTCCCAGTTCACAGCCAGCCTCGAGTGGGCCCATGAGGGATTCCAGAAGGAGATCCGGGGAGGGCTCACAGCACCAGCCCGTCCCCACCAGCTGTCCTGCGCCTCGTCCAGATTGCTAGGCGCGGCACCCGCAAGTTGGCAGGGCTGAAAGACCCCCACCTAACTTGATCTGCCCTGACGGAACCAAGAATGCATCTCCGATCAGGCATCCTCTGTCGCCCATAAGATATCCGTCTCCTCCTCGGCCCATCCGAGATATTCCAGCTTATGGAAGCAGCAGGAGAAACCTGCCATCCTCAGGACCTTCCCGACGTAGCAAGGTGCCTAGAGAGAGCCCGAATCCTCACCCCCAGAGGCGGACTCCGAGCTTTTCTAACGGGAGCTACTGGACCGGCAGTCACCAGAGTGACCTTTCTGGCGGAGACCTGCGTCAACGCTTAAGCTCGGCGCAAAGTCCTCAAGCCACCCAGAGGGGCGACCTTCGAGATCGCCTTAACTCTCATAGAGGGGAACCAGAAGGAGGTGGCAACCATGCTTGCTCAGGGGGAAACCTGTCCGAGGTGCGTTACGGCGGGAACGCCCCAAATAACCTATCTCAAGATAGGAGGGACAATAACCCACCAAACGTATACAATGGATCCGGAGCTGTCGAGAAGCCCCGGAATAACCAAGGAAATCAGGACAAAACCCTTGAGCGCCTGGCTCAGATGGAGGAGCTAATGAGGAAGCTCCTGTCGGAGAAAGAGAAAGACGAGTATGATTCGGGGGACGAGCTTGAACTCTTCGCCCCCAGCATAGCAGCAACGGCTTACCCACCCGGTTTCCGTATGCTGCACCTGTCTAAATTCAACGGAGATGGAAACCCGTCGGATCATCTGGGGATGTTCAACACCCTGATGATGGCCCACAACATTGGCCCTGAGCTGAGGTGTCTGATATTTCCCTCCACACTGACTAGACCAGCCAGGCAGTGGTTCAAACAAAGCAAGAAACAATCAATCAGCTCCTGGAAAACTTTCTCTGCAGACTTCAAGAGGGCATTCCAAGCCTCCCAGGCTGCCTGCGTCAAGGCCGACTCTCTGGCTAACGTGAGGCAGCAGCCCGACGAGCCTCTGAAGGCTTACCTGAGCAGATTCGTGAACATCGCTGCTCGGGCTAGAGACACAGATGAAAGCTCCAAGCTCATGGCCTTGAGGACTGGAATCCTCGTCGGAGGGGGACTCTGGAAAGAAATACAAATGAAGGGAGTTAGCTCAGTGAACGAGTTCCTAAATAGGGCCCAGGAATGGATCAACTTGGAGGAGGCCCAAGCCTCTGCTGCAGGAACCAGTCAGGTCCTCGAGCAGCCTGCTGGAGTGGGAATGGAGGTCGCGACAGTGACCCAGAATGTTACACAAAATAACCAGTTCAGTGGAGGCAAGAGAAAGGGGAACGGTGAGGGCAACTAGCACGGCCCAAAGAAGAATAAGTCCGTAGACAAATTCAAGTCGGTCTACGCGACTTATACAGAGCTCTCCCACTCTAGGGAGAATATCTTCCTAGCGAACTCTGCTCGCCTACCCTGGAAGAAGCCGGAGCCGTTAAAGCACCAGAAGGGGAAGAGAGACACCTCCAAGTTTTGCCGTCTCCACAACGACGTTGGCCACAATACCGATGATTGTAGGCATTTGAAAGATGAGATCGAAACTCTCATCAGAGCCGACCCGTTAGCTCAGTACGCGCGGAACAGGGCTCCGACAGGCCGACCTGCTCCCGAGGTCCCGGCCAGTCAGCCCGGGTCTCGGGTGGATCAGGACGCCCCTCCTCCAGTGATGGGAGGAGAGATATCCACAATCTCGGGAGGTCCGCATTTAACTGGCACGAGCAGGGGTGCCTAAAAGAGGTACGTAAACGAACTCAAGGCGCATAACGGGGTAGAGTTCATCCTAGAGCAGCGCCTGCCAAAACAACAGCGATTGGAGAAGCAAACAATCATTTTTACAGAAGAAGATGCTGGCCATGTCCAGTTCCCTCATAACGACCCTCTGGTCGTAGCAGTGCAGCTCGCTAATCGGAAGTTTAGGAGGGTGCTGGTCGATAATGGGAGCTCGGTAAACCTTCTATTTCGGTCTACGCTGAAGAAGATGGGTTTAACTGTCGCCGAGCTGAAGGCAACCTCCATAATGCTGTATGGTTTTTCAGGAGAAGGATCAGCGGCCATAGGGACGATCGAGCTGGTGATCACCCTAGGAGAAGGACCTCGGACAGTCTCCAAACTCCTCGAGTTTGTGGTTATTGACTGCCCCACTGCGTACAATGCTATTTTGGGCCGACCCACACTCATAGCTTTTGAGGCCATCACATCCGTTCGCCACCTCGCGCTGAAATTCCCTTCTTCCACGGGAATATGCACGGTCTGTGGCGACCAACTTGCTGCCAGGGAATGCTACAACATTTCCATGTAGGGAAAATCGAAACCCAGGCAGCTAGCAATGGCCATCCAAGGTGGAGGAGAGGAATCTCAGGAATCTTTAACTGATCCTGAGATTGAAAAACCTCAGAGCGCCGAAGGGGAAAATATCATCGTAAGTGAGGATATTGACCCCCGAATAGGCGAGGATAAGTCCGAGCTCCAGGCTATTGAAGAGCTCGAGGAAGTAAACATCGGTCCACAAAATCTTTCACGGATGGTCAAGCTTGGGAAAAGCCTCTGTAGCAAGAGCAAAGCAGAGCTGATTAAGTTTCTATATGATAACCTGGATGTGTTTGCGTGGTCACATGAGGACATGGTGGGAATCAGTCCAAATGTCATCATGCACACCCTTCATCTGGACAAGAGCGTTCCTGCAAAGTCCCAGAAGTAGAGGCGCCTGGGAATAACCCGGGTTGAGGCCTTAGAGGAAGAAGTAGCCCGACTCAAGAAATGCGGCTTTATCCATGAAGCCAAGTTTTCGATTTGGGTCGCCAACCCCGTGCTGGTCCCGAAGCCCAACGGGAAGTGGCGGACCTGCATCGACTTCTCCGACCTGAATAAAGCCTGCCCCAAAGATTATTTTCCCTTGCCAAGGATTGAACAATTGGTGGATGCCACAGCGGGGCACGAGCTCATGTCCTTTATGGACGCCTACTCAGGCTACAACCAAATCGCCATGAATCCGGAGGACCAGGAGCACACCAGCTTCATGACCCCGACTAACGTCTATTGTTACAAGGTCATGCCATTCGGGCTGAAGAACGCCGGTGCTATGTACCAGAGGTTAGTAAATAGAATGTTCGCCAACCAGATCGGGAAGAACATGGAAGTGTACGTTGATGACATGCTGGTTAAGTCAAAGACTGCCGATAACCATGTTTCCGACCTGGAAGAATGCTTCAAGATACTACGAGAGTATGGCATGAGGCTTAATCCACAGAAATGCACTTTTGGAGTCGCATCTGGAAAATTCCTGGGTTTCATCGTCAACACCCGAGGAATCGAGGAAAATCCCGACAAGATCAGGTCATTACTCGAGCTTCCCTCCTCCAGGTCGCGCAAAGACGTCCAAGGTCTGACAGGAAGGGTTGCAGCCCTCAATCGGTTTATTTCTAAATCCACCGATAAGTGCTTGCCATTCTACAACCTGCTCCGAGGAAATAAGAAGTTTGAATGGACAGAAGAGTGCGAAGGTGCTTTCCTCGACCTGAAGGCACATCTGGCCGAGCCACCCGTATTATCCAAACCAAAGGTAGGAGAGCCCCTTTTTCTCTACCTAGCTGTCACAGAGGATGCAGCTAGTGCCGTATTGGTCCGAGAAGAAGACCGGGTTCAGAAACATGTCTACTACATCAGCAAGAGACTTCTCGGGGCTGAATCCCGATACCCGTCGATGGAAAAATTGGCGTTCTGTCTTATCACGGTCTCCCGAAAGCTCAAGCCGTACTTCCAGTCCCACTCAATACACGTCATGACCGATCAACCTTTAAGGCAGGTTTTGCAAAAACCTGAAACATCAGGACGCTTGTTAAAGTGGGCAATCGAACTCAGCCAGTTCAAAATTCTATACACCCCACGAACTGCTATAAAATTTAGGCCCTGGCCGATTTTATGGCAGAATGCGCAGGATTCCGGGAGGATCCTGCAGAAGACTCACCCCAGCTCACCTCGGCCCAGGTGTCATGGAAAATCTTCGTAGATGGCTCATCCAATGAGAACGGCTCCGGGGCTGGAATCATTTTGATATCCCCCGAGGGACATAGATTCCACTCGGCGCTGAGATTCGGATTCAAGGCCTCCAACAATGAGGCCGAATACGAAGCTTTGCTGGCAGGGCTGAGAATAGGCCAGGAGCTGAAGGCGAGCTCCGTTCAGTGCTTCAGTGACTCCCAGCTCGTGGTAAACCAGGTGCTGGGCGAATATCAAGCACGAGGACCCAAGATGGCTGCCTACCTGGCAAAGGTAAAAGTCGATCTGTCCGCATTTGGGCGAGGTTCAATCAAACAGATACCTCGGGAGCAGAACGCCAACGCAGACGCTCTTGCCAAGCTCGCCACCTCTGGGGAGACGGAGGCTTTGGGGTTAGTGCCGGTAGAATTATTGGAGAAACCAAGTATAGAAGAAGTCAGGGCAGAGGTCGAAGTGATCAACACCAGGCCGACCTGGATGACCCCCATTCTTAAATATCTCGCCGAGGGGAAGCTACCTAAAGGGCGTAATGATGCGCGGCAGGTACTGTACCAGGTCCCAAGGTATACGGTGGTAGACGGGGTGCTATACCGGCGTGGGTACTCCCTACCTCTCCTACGATGTGTCCTTCCAGGCGAAGCAAAGGCCATCCTGCAGGAAGTGCATGAGGGCTTTTGCGGGGATCACACTGGGGGGCAAAGCTTGGCCTTAAAGGTCTTAAGGCAAGGGTATTACTGGCCCACTCTGTCCAAGGACTCGATCTCGTATGTCAAAAAATGTGACAAGTGCCAGCGGTTCACCACAGTTGCCCGAGCTCCCCCAGTCGAGCTAAAGATGATCTCTTCCCCATGGCCATTTACGGTTTGGGGAATCAACTTGGTTGGCGCCCTCCCTACTGGAAAGGGTGGGGTCCGATACGCTGTGGTGGCCATCGACTACTTCACGAAGTGGGCTGAGGCAAAACCTTTGGCAATAATAACTTCCAAAAAAGTCCTCGACTTCATGGTTAAGAGCATTATCTACCGATTCGGGCTGCCCATGAAAATCGTTTCCGACAATGGGACTCAGTTCGATAGCGACCTATTCATCGAATTTTGTGAAAGGTACAGGATCGTGAAAAGCTTCTCGTCCGTGGCCTATCCTTAGGAAAATTTCCAGGTCGAGGCCGTCAATAAGACCCTAAAGGCGAGCCTCATGAAGAGACTAGACGAAGCCAAGGGGGTCTGGCCAGAACAGCTCCCCCAGGTTTTGTGGGCATACCGGACCTCGCATCGGACTCCTACGGGTCATACTCCTTTCTCCCTGGCTTTTGGGAGTGAGGCAGTCCTCCCTGTGGAGATTAAGGTACCTTCGCATAGAGTCCAGGCATATGAACAGGACCGCAACCACGAGCTGCTTTGCGCTTCCCTTGACTTGGTTGATGAAAGACGAGAAGATTCGCAACTCCAGCTCGCCCATTACCAGCAAAAAATCACTCGTTATTTCAACTCAAAAGTCAAAAAACGCACCTTTAGCATTCGCGACCTGGTCCTCAGGAGAGTCTTCTTCGCCGGTAAGGACCCTAAAGATGGAGTATTGGGACCGAACTGGGAAGGGCCATATCAAATCATCAAGATCATTAAAGAAGGAACTTACAAATTAGCTCGTCTCAACGGAGGGGCAGTCCCACGAGCTTGGAACGCCATCCATTTGAAGAGATATTATCAATGACACCCTTGTAAGGCCTAAAAGGCCATTTTTTAAGTATTAAGCAATGAAAATTAACTTTTTGTTCATGATTGTACATATTTACAAGTGTAATCTAAAGTAACCACGAAAGACCCTTTCCTAGTTACTTGGGGGGCATATGGTGTCTGGATACAACCAGGTCGCCTTAAAAGGCTTAGAAGTTAATTCAAATCGATTGATCGTTGTTTTTCTCAAAAAGCATGAGATATTGATAAAAATTAACATGAACTAAGCTATACCCTGGATATAACCAGGTCGCCTTAAAACTTATAAGTTAATTTAAATCGATTGATCATTGTTTTTCTTAAAGAGCACAAGGTATTGATAAAAATTAACGCGAACTAAGTTTTCAAACTAAGTTCCTGGACATAACCAGGTCATAAAACTTAGAAGTTAATTTAAATCGATTGATCGTTGTTTTTCTTAAAGAGCACGAGATATTGATAAAAATTGACGCGAACTAAGTTTTCAAACTAAGTTCCTGGACATAACCAGGTCATAAAACTTAGAAGTTAATTTAAATCGATTGATCGTTGTTTTTCTTAAAGAGCACGAGATATTGATAAAAATTAACGCGAACTAAGTTTTTCAAAGCAGTAACACAAATACGTAGAAGCAAAAGGAAGTAAACCAATCAAAAATAAAATTGATAAAGATTAGGTGTCTCGAGGTGAAAAACCTCATGTAAAGTTACACAAAAAAAAAAAAAAAATAATAATAATAAAGGACTGGGTGCGAAAAAGAAAGGCCCTAGGCTCCACCGGGCTGCCCCGTGGAGGTCGCTGTCTCGCCCTCCTGCTCGGCCACAGCGGATGCCTCCCCGGTCTCAGAAGGTGCCTTTTGCTGGAGGTGGGCTTTGAATCCTTCCCGAAGGACCTCCCAATCCGCTCCTAAGAAGGAGAAGTCTCCGTCTGAGTTGAAGACCCAGCAATGATAGAGCATGTCCTCCATGGCGGAGCTGGAATCTGCTTTCTCTGTTTCCAGGGCGACCTTAGCATCCTCGGCCCCAATCTTTGCCAAATTTAGCTCAGCAGCCTCGGTCTCTTGAAGTTTAGGGCGAGCTACCTTTAGCTCAGCCCACACAGCTGCCAGGGCATCCGTGGCTTCTTTTTCCTTCTATTGGGCCGTCTGCAAGGTGGCCAGGGCAGTTTGATGGGCGGCCAGAACTGTCTGATGCTCGCCCCTCATATCCTCGAGTTGGGCCCTGGACCTGGCTATGCTCCGGTGAAGGGCCAAGACACTCTACAAAAACAGAGAAACTACTGCCTTAGAAAAAAAAAAAAGAGAGGAAAAACAGGGAAAGGCATGATAATAAAAAATCATAAAAGGGTAAAGTCAGCTTACCGTTAGGGCCATGCCCAATGAAGATTCCATCACACCATCCGGGCTCCTTGTTTTGATGGCCCGCAGCTCTCTCTCAGTGAAGCGGTAGAAGTGGTCGACGACGTAGCTCGCCCTCTCATACACCGTCCCTCAGAAGACGTCAGGAATCTTCTTCAGGGCCCGGGGATCCACGGGGATGCGTACCTCCGGGACTACGACCATCGTAGTCCCGGCCTCCGCCTCCATGTCCCGGGCAGGGGACTGAGCTCGGGGAGGGGGCGGGGGCATCTTCTCCACTGGCGGAGGTGGAGGTACATTGGCCTGGGCAGTGGGGCTCTGATCCTTCCCCTTGGCGGGGGATTTGGATATTGTCCCGATGGCCTTCTTGGTCATCCGGAGCTTCTTCACCATGGGTCTGAAAGCCCCAGCAGAGGAGTTCCCTCCAGTGAACTTAACTCGCAGGTTTCCGAGCTGAGACATCTTTTCTGTCAAAACAAAGATTGTTAGTACACAAGTTAGCATTTATGCAAAAACAACAAAGATAAGGACAAAATCCAAAAGACACATATAGTAAGGGATCCTACCCCCCGAGCTAGGAGAGGAGTCTATGGTCACGACCATCAGCCCCGGAGCTTCTGCTGGGGAATCTAAGTCAATGATTACGCGAGCTGGTTCGGGCTCTGGGTTCGAATTTGGCTCAGGACTAGACTCTTCTACATACTGCCTAAGACCTCGAGCTACGGTACCCTCCCGGAGTGATGGCCATGACCGAAGGTTGGTCCCATACTCCTCAAATACGGCCGACCTAAATGCTAGGATGTTGTCTACGACTATGGTACCCCTAGGGCAGCTATCTTCATAATCCAACACGAGCCGATCAACACAATGGAGCAAGGTTACATCAAGGTCTGGGTCACTTCGGTGGCGTTGGACGAGCTGTTTGGGATTGAACCTAGCTAGTCGGGGGTCTGCAGTGGCCCTATCTAAGTTCCTAAACAGATATGGGTTACCTTGGCCGGAGGGACCTGCAGCTGCTCCGGACCGAATCCTCTCCTCGCTTGTCCTTTGGGCGACCTCCAGCGCCCGCTTCCTCCTCACGAGTGCCACCTCGTCCTCATCCCCCGCGACCTCCTCCTCAGGGATGGCCCTCATTTCGCGAGCTGGGGGAGGCACCCGGGGTCTCCTCAGATTCAAATTCTGGCCTAGGGAGATCAGCTTGCAGGCCAGCATCGTCTCGTCTGTCACGAGCTGGCGATAGTCCATTTCACTGGGGGGCAAGCCCGCCAGTGTCTCGTACTGGGTCCCGAGGATCACAAACTTTTCTGTCCTCACGAAGATAGCTGCAGAATTATTCTAAGTCAGAAATGGATACAGGGGGGAGCTAACCGATACTTAACTTACGAGCTAAGGATAAGAGGTACTTACGAGGACGGTTAAAGAAGTGCAGGTCGCAGTTGCAAAACCCCTTGGACATAAAGAAATGGTCTTTGAAGTCGTTGGGGTGGCTAGGCAACTCGATGACCACAGCCGTATTTGGAAACCGGGTTAAGTAGTAGAACCTGTCGCCTCGCCCCCGCTGCTCCGGGCTGGCCTTGAGGCAGAAAAAGTATAAGATATCTGCCGGAGTGGGGACCTCCCACTCCTGTTTCAAGAATAGATATCTCAACCCCGCCAACAAATGATAGGAGTTGGGGGGGAGCTGGAAAGGGGCCAACCTCACATAGTTGAGGAAGTCGGCGAAGTACTGATCCAGTGGGAGGAAAGCCCCAGCTTTGAAATGTTCGTCACTCCAGGCCGCGAATTCCTTGTCGAGCGGCGTGCAGCTCCGCTCACCTTCTAAGGGAGGTCGGGCGATCAGGGTGCCCCTCCCCAGTTCGATGTTGTGGGAAAGGAATATTTTATTCACTTTCCCCTGGTCGGTGATCTTCGAGACGATCCTCTCGGCCTCGAAGAAAGCGTCGGGTGCCACCTCGAGCTCCCGCTCCACGGCCGGCCTGAAAACAGGAATGGGGGAGTCTATCATCACTTCTTTTCCCTTGGATTGT
Source organism: Humulus lupulus (assembly GCF_963169125.1). Taxonomy (NCBI): domain Eukaryota; kingdom Viridiplantae; phylum Streptophyta; class Magnoliopsida; order Rosales; family Cannabaceae; genus Humulus; species Humulus lupulus. The sequence continues at coordinate 34,073,219 of NC_084793.1, read as the reverse complement.
TGGGAAGACAAACTGCTTGCGATCCTCTTAGAAGCGCTCTTCTTGGGTCCTATCTGGTCGCCTAGCGAACAAAAGAAGAAATTTTCAGAAAAGGTGACCTAGGAATAAGGGAGAATAAAAAAAGAGTTTCCTTTGCACGAGCTAAGGTAATCTCAGCCCGTGGAGAGTGAGACCACGCGGTTCTATGAACATGCGCCTATGCTCCCAACAGATCCCCGATTGCTCGGAATTCGTGTGTCAGGAGGGTCAGGATGAAAATTTGCCTTGGAGGGAAAGTTTCAGTAGGCAAGGGGTGCAAAACCGCCTGTGAGGCATGTCCTCTAAGCTACCCGATTTTGCACCCAAGAGTACTGGATATTTTAAAAAACCATACCGAAAATCCTACCCAGAAAATTTCCCCAGAAAATGCACCCTGTAAACCGTGTTCCTAAATGGTTTTCTACTACAAGCGATACCCTAAGCTAAAAGGCTTTCACCCTTCATGCCCACAAAAAACCAACAAAACCTTGCATGCGGCTACAGTAAATATTTACCTAGGCTACAGTGAAAAATAATTTTAAAACATGCACAGTCAGGGGACTTACGGAGTATCCTGGTTGAGAAGAGGATGAAGGGATCGTCTGGGTTGGGGCTTCGTCGGAGCAGTTGATTCCAAAGCTTCAAGGGAGCCCTTACACCTAAATTTCTTGAGAGCTGGGAATGGCGGCCGGAAAGAGGAGGGTTTTTATTTTGAAGATGAAGAAGAGAGAAGAAAGTGGAAGGTTCGGAAATTTTTTGAATGACCGGGTGGCCCATGCGTAAGGTGGCCACCCCTTTTATATACGTGAAAGGCCACGTGAGGAGGGCCGTTGGATTGCCCTGATGTGGGATCCAAGGCTCTCCACTCGAAAGGCGAAACGACGGCTGAGTATAGGCTAGGTCATTTAATGCGGTTCTCGGAAGATGTACCGTCACCAACCACAATGTTCCACGTATTCGGTGCCTGCATAAAATGTGGAATATGAAGAGTTCACGGGGAAGCCTAAAAGCCCCTACTGTGGCCCTATACGACGTCGTGTACCACGAGCAAGGGCTTGGGGGGCAAATGTATGCCCTAATTTTCCAACGGGCTATTAGCGAGCTGAGATACGACCTAAATCATATCAGCCACGTGGATCCCCCATGACCGGAGGTGCTGTCGTCAAGTCCTACCTCGTTAGCTCGGGTATCCAAAAGATTCACCAAGACTACTCAAGGACCGAGTCAGGTCTGTGAAGGCCGCAGGTCGAGGAGGCACGAGCTGGAGTTGCAGGCTATGACCTTTTGTAAAGTCAACCACGCAAGGTAAACGTTCATATATCAGACATCACGTGTCTGATATATCCCTGACTTCTTGGACACGCAGCATGAACGTGCGTGTTCAGGCACCCACGACTGGGTTGGCCCGTGCGGCCCATTATCCCCCTTACCTATTGATTAGACCACACTTCATGTTTCAGGTTTTAGGAATTAATCATGAATGTCACAGAAGTGATATGATAGATAAGAAGGTCACGGGATGACCCCCGTGACCAACCCCCAGGTGCCCTCTCCTATAAATATGGAGACCCTGGGAGTTGCAAGGGGTTGGATTCCATTGTGTAAGGAAATACCCTGTAAAAGAATACCAAGCATATAGCAATAATATTGGCTGGTGGAGTAGAAGGATTTTAACCTTTGAACCACCTAAAAAACGTAATTGTGTCACCAGTCAATTTACAAAGATCATTCATCTATTTCGGTTCATCGTTAAGCACTAATCCCTTCCTCTTATTTTCTTAATTACCTGTTGTCGAAGAACCGCGTCAACAAAAACAATAAACAAAATCAATAAAAAAATCACACTTTTAGTTTGGGAGACAAATTAATGATTTCAAAAAAGAAAATGTGTTTTAATATTCCCAATCAATAAAGATTTTAACTAACATAGGATTAAAAAATGAAATAAATTAAGAAAAATAAATAATATAAAAAATACTAATTATTTTTAAACTGGTATATAAATTGTATATTAATAAGTAATAATGTTTATATGTTTGTATATATATATTGTAATGTTAAATGTTATTATAATGAATGTTGTTAATTGGGATGAGCGGGGATGGAACATGAAACCTTTAGATAACATAGCATAGCTTTCTCGGGGCTTGGGTTTTGAAGCAATGATAACTTCATTGATAAATAACATAATGTCGTACATCCTAGAAAGTTTAAATATCTCGAAGAAAATGGGGGATATTTTCTAACTAAAAAAGTTGTCTTTCCATCCGAAGAGTATGGGCAGCTAACCATGAAACAATGAATCATAAATTAGAGACACTCTGGAAATTAGGATAACAAACTTGTTATAACCTCCAACAAAAATCCACTGTCATTGTAAAATGTACCGCCCTTAGAAAAAGTAGACACTTGCTAAAGAATATGTGTCCACAACATCCACACAAAGATCTAGTCAAAGAATCAAATCCAACGCCACCACCTACTCCACACATTTTACTTGTATAACTGATAAACAACCTACAAAATAAAATCAACATACAAACAAAAAAAACATTAGTTAATGTAACGCCCTAGGTAGCCAAGACTGCAACATCCAAAATTACCTAATAAGGCTTAGGGCCTTGATTAGGGGGCCAAGATGACAGATTATAGAAATTATGAGATATATATGTGTATCATTATGTGATTATGTGAGTTATATTATAATATGACTTGATATGAATGTTTAGGTGTATTAAATATGCATGTGGGCCCATTTCTGATTAAAAAGAGCAATTTTCGTAATTTGGCCCGTTATGGGTATATTTGGCATATATGTGATACATGTGTGAGACCACATCATTATGTGGATATATTTGGGTTACTCAGCACGAGGCGATCCTAGGGAGCAAGCTAGTGGGAAAGTCACAACGGGACCAATACTTGACTCGGGGTGAGTCAAGGGGTATTTTGGGTATTTAGTACATTACCAGGATATTGGGTAATGAGAATGATTATTTGATGATATATTGGGTGTTAGTGAGATCAGGGGGGAATTCTGAGAATTTTGACTACTTTACTCTCGGAGGCGTTTTTGGGTACCCCGAGTCGTGGGATATGTTTTAGGTTACTTAAGCTCAAAGTAACCTGTCAGAAACATAAAATACGTTCAGTAAACTTTCTCTCTCTCCCGTTCTCTTTCTGATGCCATTAGCATTTTCGAAGGAAACTCGAGTTTTAGAGCTCGTATTCAAGCAAGGTTAGAGTCATAAAAATTCTAGGAAAGATTAGAAGCTTGATAGCCAGATGATTTAGTAGAAAAACGGCATAATCAGAGGTAATCAAAGATTTAAATTTCTAAGTTTTGGTTTCCTTAAGTGTCTTGAGTTTTGATTTGGATTTTATGGTTCAGTGAGTTTTTAATCCATTAGAATGGCAATTTTTGTGGCCTGGGACATTCTAGGGATGTTGTGTGATTCAATGGTGAGTTTGGTACGGATTTGGGGTGAGTTTTGGTGGATTTCGAGCTGAGAAAGTTGGGTTCACAGGGTCGGGCCGCAGCCTTGTTCTTGGGGCGTCGCAGCCCTCACGAACCTAGAAGCCTGGGTGGCTGCCTGAACCGCTATCGCGTTGCGGCGCCTGTGGGCTGCTCAGGCCTGTGTCCATTGTATTTTGGGATGGGCTCTCTTCTTGGGAAGAGTCGCGAACCTAAGTGTGGGGGCGTCGCGGTCCTAATTGGGTGAGCCGCGGTGCACATAGAGGATTTTGGCCATTAAGTGCTTTGAGTGCGGGAACTCAAACCTTAGGGCTCGGGATCGATCCTACTACCCGATTTAGTAGAATTCGACATCCCAGAGGCTAGGACTTGGTCCAGAAGCCTGTGTTTACTCGTTATTGACATGATTCTATATTATGGTTGTGACTAGGTTATCCTAGGGCTCGGAACCGGGATTGTACTTGAGGGTCGTTCATTGGTAACTTATGCTTGGACTAAAGGTAGGAAAACTGCACCTGGTATGTGATACGTGTGATAATGGCTTGGCCTGAATTGTTGAACAGGAACATGAATAGGGCATGAATGCCTGAGAATGTGCATGATTATCATTATGCTTGTGATTATTGATTAAGCATGTTGAATGCTTTGTATTTGGATATATATGATATATGATATATGTTGGTCTGCATGATCTAATTGAGAAAGGCTTGACTTATCAATCAAGGATGACAATAGCGCTGAGCGCTGGTCGTAAAGCATTGACATATCAGTCAAGGACGACAATAGCTATAACTCCCTGGTTACCTCAGAATAGTTACGGTGAACGGTGAACCAAAAATTTGACCCGCTACCCGAGTCCTTTGGTTAAAAATGTGCTCTAAGTGTTATTAATAGGCTAAGGTGGAAAACCAATCAAAAGGAAATGATATATTTTATTAAACACATAAAACTGTTCATAGGCCCATAAAAAACTTTTACAAGTTATTTACAACTCAAAAAGGTCATTACTGTTTCAAATTTACAAACCCGTCGACCTAAGCGGCAAAAATAGGGTAAACCCCCTAGTTCCTCTGAGAACTCATTGGCCGTGGTGGTCAAGCAGCCGCATATGTACACATCACTACCTAAGCTCTCCACTCAAGTTTGGGTGAGCTTTTCTTTCCCTTTACCTGCACCACATAGCACCCATGAGCCAAGGCCCAGCAAGAAAACACAATATAGCATGATATAATATCAACAATGATCATAATAATCATTCAGGACTTTCAGTCCAAAATAAAGGAGTGACAATTAGAAAAGTCACTAAGCTGGGTTCCATTCCCATTAGCCATGTGACGATAGGGTCACCGGGGCTTTGGAGATAAGTGATCCTTTCACTAGCTTAAACAGGATAGGTGCATGATGACTACTCACCAACATAACCTACCTCATGACTCTAGAGTCATAACTATGGAACACTGTTCCCTAGCCATGTGACAAGCAGTCACCTAGGCCTTGGGCCCTGGCTCTGAGTAACTAGTCTTAGACTAGCCAAGCGCTTATAAGATTCATTGACCTTAGGGTCGGTCCAGCATTAATGCCTTAGAGTCATTCAACGCTGATATCGATTAGATCTAATCTTCATTTGACCCTGCTTTCAAGACGCTTATGTCGTTTCTGACTCTTAGGTCATTGATACGCGACTAGTGCTGTCCCTGACTAGTCAGTGCCATACACAAGTAAACAACATTTGCTAGCGTTTAATATGCAATCAATGTCCACATTTATCAACCAACATGCCTCCACAACAATCATGCATGTCATATACACAGGGTGCAGTTTTCTTACCTCCGGTTCGAGCGAGAAATATAATAAGAACGACTCCTGAGAATGATCGACCTTTGATTCCTTAGTGGTTACCTAATCATAACCAATTATATCCTCCATTAATGAAATTCAACAATGAAAGGGTCTTAACCTAAACCCCACTCTCGGGACCTCGAAACATGCCCACACAGTGAGTAGATTCGATCCCAGGCCTTAAGGATTGAAACCCCGGGCCAAAAACACTCAAAATGGGATTCTGGAGGAATAGAGTAGTGCTACAACGCTGCTCCCTAGCGCCCCAGCACTATACTCAGAACCCCCAAACACCCAGAAAGCATCCTGTGTAGAGCTATAGCGCCCTATGATGGGCATTGTAGCGCTACCCCCAGACTGGTTTTCCCCTGACACTTCCTTCTTCGACTCCTTCAGTTCTAACTCGATTCCAATGTTTCCAAATCCCATTTTTGATGCCAAATGAACCCAAAAACCATCCTCACATACCCCAAGCATCACAACCACAAGAACCCTAGCCAAAACTCCCAACAATACCAAGCATCCATCCTAGGAATCCCTACTGAAAACCAGAAATAAAATAGGGCAAAACAGGGAATTCAATGGCTAGAAACTTACCTCAAGCTTAGATTATGATGCTCTTCAATGGTGGAACACACTCCCAAACTCCCAAGGCTTACTTCCCAAGCTTGAATCCTCAAGAATGGCTCAAAAATCACAAAGAAAGCTGAAGGAAAATAGGTACGGTAAAGCTCTTGAACTTACTCTATTTTTCTCCACCTTTCTACAGCCATAAATGGCTTATATCTATCCTAGGGGTGAAAAGACCAAAATACCCCTAGGTCAATTAAAGGTTTCTAAAGGCTCCCAAGGGCAAAATTGGTATTTCCCACCTATCTCGTTAATCATAATTAACACTCTCCAATTCCCACTATTCTCGATAATCTCAAACACCAATAATTCATATCATGTTACCCTTTAATTCTTGGCAACGCTCTAATCATTAAAATCACCCCGAGACTCACCCCGAGTCCCGAACTTAAACCTGTTATGACTAAACCACTAATTAATATTCCAAGATCGTCTCAGGCCGAATAGCTCGAACAAACCCACATTATAATGTGGTCTCAACAATATGTCACCAACATGCATACACATATACAATTACACCCTGAACGGGCCAAATTACCAAAACACCCTAAAAATCAAATGTGGACCCACATGCATGCATTTAACATCATATTATAATATAATTCACATAAACATGCATATAATCATTTAATGGCATAATTAAACATTTATGGCCCTCCCGGCCTACTAATCCAGCCATTAAATTGCATTAGGGATTTCGGGGCATTACAATAGCGCTGAGCATTGAATTATCAGTCAATGACAAAAAGAACGTTGAGCACTGGTCATAAAGCATTGACTTATCAGTCAAGGGTGGCAATAGCATGCTGAGCGCTGGTTGTTATGGTTATGTTTAACTAGGAGTGCATCATACACTTGACCGACCTATTGGTCGTGGAAAACTCAGCGCCAGGTACGCTAGGTTTAACGCCAAAAAATGTGACAACCACTTAGCGGTAGTTATAGTAAAAGTTTGGCGGTCGATCCACAAGGAGGTAACCTAAAACGAAAAGATTAGTAGAAAACTACCACTAAAATTTAGTAACATGAAATAAATAGACATGGAAATGAAAATAGATTTGGAATTTTTTTGTTGTGTTTTTTGTGAAATGAGACAAGTCAAATGAAATAAAAAATAAGATGTAATCAAGGGTTGAAAAGTAGAAAGGTTTCAAGAATCATCCATATGCTTGTTTAGTTACTTAGTTACTTAATTTACAAAACTGCATAAGTAAATAGTTCACATCCTAACATTTACTTGGAAAATCTAACATTAAAGTCCATATTCTTTTCTAACAAAAGTCCATTTGAGTTATAAAGTTCTTTACTTTAGGAGCACAATGTTAATCTTATGAAAAATCTAAAAATGACAAAATACCCAAGGGCAATAATGCAATAAAAGATTAGACATAAAATTATGTATCAATATTACTTTCATTAATTAGAAGCACGTAGAAATAGTATGACTAATCCTATATACTATTAGCACAAGTAAATAAAGATAACAATATAGAGATGAGGATGAAAGAACATAAACAACTCAAATAAATTATATTAAGAACATAGTAAATCAAAGTAGCAAAATAACATCAATAACATATGAAATCATCCCTAACCTTCCTAGGAAGATTAGACCATTATGCTCATTGTTTACCCAAAAATGACTGCTTATGACGTGGCAGGTATTTCTCACACGTGGATGACACGTGGCAAAATTGAAATAAGGCGGTGATGTTCGGTTATCGACCAGCTACACATCGCTTCGTCAAGCTTAACTATTAGATACGACCAGGCTGGTCATATGATTTGATTTATTTCCGTCCAAGATTGTAATCCTATAATAATTACGTTGATTATTTCCTCTTTATTACCTTGATACGCGGTTATTAAGGAAAGTTAAGGCCCATTGGCCCATGTAACCATCCTTGAGCCTATAAATATGCATGAACAGCTCAAGGAAGGGACTTTGGATCTTAGAATTTTTTTCCTGAATATTGAGAGAGAGAGCTAGAGTGCGATTATCCATCATCTTATTGTAATTCTCCCAAGGTTTGTGAAACTCAAGAACCCTAGTTCTTTGATCATGGCATTGGGACTCAATATTAATAATAGCACTAAGTGGACTTAGGTCAATACCATTCTTTGGGGTCGAACCACTATAAATCGTTGGTGTTTTCTTCTTTTCCATTAGATTAAACTCTTAATTGTTGTCTCATTTTCTGTCGTATATTTGACTCTGTGTCGTTGGCCAAATCGAGGGTCAACATTCTAGTGCTTTCATTGAGAGATTGATAAAATAGTGTAAGAAATATAATAGCGAAGACATCCAAGAAGGCTGGACAGACCGCTGACGCTGCATCATCCCAACCTCCTCCCCCAAATGTGGCTGAGAATAAACCACATTTGGAGTTTGAAGAGGAGGAGTTAGATTTGGAAACGCTGAGGGCAACATTGGGGGTGTTGCAGGATGAGTTGGCTAATCTGAGTGCCAATCAGGAAAATGCTGCGGAGATAATGGCGCTGCAGCAGAGAGAAATAGAATGCCAGCGTCGTGAGCTGAGTGAGCGGCAAGCAGACATGGACCGTCGACAAAGGGATGCCATGGCCACTCTCGAAGTAGCCATCCAATTGTCTCAGAGTCAGGTTGTGCCAGCCTCTCAGCCAGATCAGCCGCCAAGTGCACTGCCTCAGAGGGCTCCCAATCCTAGTCCTCCGCTCCAGCCAGCAAGCCCTCAAAGGCCGGAGCAGCCACCTGTGGCTCAGGATGATGTCCCAGCTAGGGATCATGAGCAGCAGCCTCCATCTCAGGCTGGTCGAGGCAATCCCCAGCGCCCGAGGCAAAATAGGGCCGGGCAGCCGCCCCGCAGCCCTAGACGCCCGAGGGACGAAGAGCCAAATCCACCGAGCAGGGGACAGCGTCCTTCTGCCAACAGAAGGAACATCGAGTCAGGCTCTGCAGTCAGGGGCCCCCCACGACATAACAATGCACGGGGACCCAACGACCAGCGCATGCCTCCCCCTGACACTCGGGAAATTCCAGCCCGAGGAGGAAATAGCGTGAAGAGCTGGTCACGCCGTAGTCAATCAACCACAATTAAGAGATGGCCATGACTATAATGAAGTCGATTTCGACAGAGGAAATGCTGGTCGGAGGAACGAGGAAAGAGATGGAGGCAGAAGCCCCCCACCTAGAGAAAACAGGCCAGCTAGCCATAACGCTGGGGGGTAACCCAGGCAATAGAACGTCTTTGATTGACTAGGAGTTAGCGAGCAGAGACGTAGGGATGGAGATTTAAGGGACGTACTCAAGGACCGACGTGAAATACATGATGAGTACGCTCCCCTGGCACAGGTTGCCCCTGTAGTCCCAGAAGCTGTTCAGGCTCAGATTGATGCTCTGAACCAGGCAGTACAACAGCTGGTCGGGGGACGAAAGTCCCACATAGAGTACAATAGAAGAAGGGGCACTCCATTTGTACAGAGGATTGATGCGGTTGAAACCCACAGTAAATTCAAGATGCCAACACTGCCAAACTTTGATGGTTACGGAGACCCAGTATCTCACATTAACAAGTTTGAGATACAAATGGATATACAGAAAGTGTCGGAAGATGCCTGCTATAGGATCTTCCCTGCGACACTATCTGATACCGCCCAGGAGTGGTTCTTTAAGTTCCCTCCTGCTAGCATAGTATCTTGGGAGATGTTTGTGAAGGAATTTTACGGACAATTCTATGCAGGTCGCGTACACCCCACAGAGGCTAACCAACTGGTCGAGATACGCCAGAAGGAGGGAAAGCCCTTAAAGGAATATTTCCAACACTTCATACGAGCAGGAGCTGGAGCCAAGACAGTAGGCGACGAAGGCAAGATGATGGCCCTAACTGCTGGGGTTAGGCGTCTTTCACCCCTCTTGAGTAGCCTAAGAAATAATGGGGTAAGGAGTACCCCAGAGTTTTTGGATCGGGCTGATCGATATATCAAGCTCAAGGACGCGATTGCCAATGAGGGGAAATCGCCAACAAAAGACAAGGGGCCAAAGGAAGAACCCGCCAAGGCCGCCAACGGGTCGGAGAAACCCAATGGCAACGGCAAGGGCAACGGGAATGGCAATGGTAGGAATGGTGGAAAATGGGCGAACAATGAACCCTTAACTTCTGATAATAAACACCCCAAAGGCAGTCGATACGAGCCAAGATTCACCAACTACACGACTCTTGTCGAAAGCCCAGCGGAAGTCTACCAGGCGACCAGCTCCAACTTGCCTTATAAACGACCAGCACCTATAAGGAAAGATATCTCCAAGAGAGATACGACGAAGTTCTGTCATTTTTACAACGACTACGGGCACGACACTAATGAATGCAACCAGTTGAAAGACGAAATTGAGCTCTTGATTAGGCAAGGACATCTAAGAAGATATGTACGAGCCGCAGGAGGGACTCAGCGAGAGGCTCAAGGCGACAACGAGCATGCGCCTGCATGCCAACGCTCACCACCTTTGCAGCCAACTCCTGTGGCAGGCACTCTACTCACCATCTGTGGTGGCCCACACCTTGCAGGGGATAGTGGGAAGGCAAGGGAACGATACACTCGAACCCTAAGCCACAACCAGAACATCGAGATGATGAGTGTGGAGGATCGAGCACCAAAGAAGGCTCGAGCAGAGGAGGAGTTGATAACCTTCTCTGAAGACGATGCCCAACACGTACAATTCCCACACTCTGATTCGCTGGTTGTAGATGTGCAAATCGCCAACATGATGGTGAAGAGGGTGTTGGTTGACACAGGAAGTTCGGTCAACATCCTATACAAGTCTTCACTGAAGAGAATGAAGTTGTCTGTCAAGGACCTGGAGCCATGCAACCAAACCATCTATGGTTTTTTCGGCGAAGGGCTCGCCTCAACTGGGTCGATTAGGCTTCCAGCTACAGCAGGTATTGCACTTGCTAATAGGACATTACTCACTACTTTCATAGTAGTTGATTGTCCTTCGACATACAATGCTATAATTGGGAGGCCAATTCTGGTTGACCTACTAGCCATCACTTCAATATGGCACCTTGCCATGAAGTTCCCAACAGACGTAGGGGTAGGATGCGTATTGGGAAATCAGCACGAAGCAAGGGAATGCTACAACGCCTCGATAACCAAAGCAAAGAAAAGTGTGTTGAGAGATGTTCCCGGAAAGGAGTTGCAAATGGCAGTTGATGTTCAGGCCCAGTCAAGTGTTAATGTCACCAAATAGGGTGTTGCCCAAAGGAGGATAGAGACTTGGATCCTCGCTTTGGGGATTTTGAGGAAGATATAGGACCCATCGAGGACCTTGAAGAGGTCCAACTCGATGAAAGAAATCCGCCAGGGTTATGAAAGTCGGTAAAAACTTAGAGGCAACAACAAAACAAGCACTGGTGGAGTTTTTGAGGAGGAACTAGGAAGTCTTCGCCTAGTCGCACAAATACATGGTTGGAATAGACTCTGCAGTCATCAGCCATGTCCTGAACCTCAACAAGAGTTTTCCACCGGTGCAACAGAAAAGAAGGCCGCTCGACAAAGATAGATCAAAGGCCTTAAAAGAAGAAGTCGAGAAGCTGAAGGAGAATGGGTTCATCAGGGTGGCATTTTATCCATCATGAGTCTTTAATCCCGTACTAGTTCCCAAGTCGAATGGCAAGTGGCGAACATGCGTGGATTTCACAGACCTTTATAAAGCTTTCCCTAAAGATTGTTTCCCACTCCCAAGGATCGACCAACTGGTCGATGCCACTGCAGGGCACGAGATTCTCTCATTCATGGATGCATACTCCAGATATAATCAGATTAGTATGCATCCTCCTGATGAGGTTCACACTAGCTTTCGGACTGACACCGGGCTTTACTGTTATAAAGTAATGCCCTTCGGTTTGAAAAATGCTGGTACGACTTACCAGCGACTAGTCAACCACATGTTTAAGGAGCTGATCAGGACAAACATGGAGGTATACGTCGGCGACATGCTGGTTAAGTCAAAGAAGGCAGAAGGGCACATAAAGGATTTGCAAGAATGCTTCGACGTCTTGAACAAATATCAAATGAAGCTGAATCCCCTCAAATGCTCCTTCGGAGTAGGACCAGGGAAGTTCTTAAGATTTATAGTTAACTCAAGAGGAATTGAAGCTAATCCTGAGAAGATCAAAGCCCTGATCGATATAAAATCGCTAGCAAAGATTAAGGATGTTCAAAGTTTGACCGGAAGAATTGTCGCTCTCAGTAGATTTATTTCGAAATCAATGAACAAGTGCGTTCCATTTTTTAATCTACTTAGAGGCAACAAGAAATTTGAATGGACAGAGGAGTGCGAGCAGGCTTTCCAAGCATTGAAGACTCACATGGCGCAACCACCCATTCTATCGAAGCCGGTCGATGAGGAAACTTTGTTTGTCTTCTTGGCGATTACAGAATACGCTGCTAGTGTTGTCTTAGTAAGAGAAGAAGAAGGTGTCCAGAAGGTTGTTTATTATGTGAGCAAAAGGCTAATTGGAGCGGAGCTGCGATATCCACCAATTGAAAAGTTAGCCTGTTTCTTAAATTTGGCCTCTAGGAAGTTGCGACCTTACTTTCAAGCTCACCCAATCATGATTTTGACCGACCAACCTCTACGGCAAGTTCTGCAAAAGCCAGAGGCTGCGGGTAGATTGTTGAAATGGCCAGTCGAACTTAGGCAGTTCGATATCTCTTACTTGCCGCAAGCAGCGATAAAAGGGCAAGCCCTGACTGACTTCCTTGCAGAGTTCACTGAACTTACAGATAGCGAGCAGACCAAAGAGCCTAAAGAGCCTGAGTCTCAAAACCAACCTTCCTCATGGAAGTTATTTACAGACAGCTTTTCCAATGAGCATCATGCAAGAGTGGGGGTGATCCTGATTACGCCTGAAGGGCATCGATTTCACTGTGCAATCAGGTTTGAATTCACTGCTTCCAACAACGAGGCTGAGTATGAAGTGTTGCTCGCTGGGTTACGATTTGCCATGGACATGAATAGAAATGTACTTGACATCTATAGTGACTCTCAGCTGGTGGTGAATTAAGTCATGGGAAAGTACCAGGCCTGAGGTTTAAAGATGGTTGCCTATTTAAACAAAACAAAGGATCTATTAGCGCAGTTTGACAAGTACACCCTTCAGCAAGTACCTCGCGACCAGAATTCAAAAGCTAATGCTTTGGCCAAGTTAGCAAGTGCGAAGGATGCTGATACTCTGAACATAGTGCCAGTTGAACGGCTATCTGTGCCAAGCATCCAAGTAGAGGAGACCACTTTGGTGATCCAGGTGGTGGATACATGGATGGCACCATACGTAGAGTATCTGACGCAAGGCGTATTACAAACGGATAGAAACAAAGTTAGGACCCTTCAGCAACAGGCTGCTAGGTATATCCTGGTTGATGGAATCTTGTACCGAAGGGGATACTCAATGTCACTCCTCAGGTGTATTTCAAAAGAGAAGGCCAAAGAATTGATGAAAGAGGTACACGAAGGCTTTTGCGAGGACCACGCTAGGGGGCAAAGCTTGTTGAAAAAGATCCTGAGGCAAGGGTATTTCTGGCCAACAATGAACGAAGACTCAATGGAATTTGTATGGAGGTGCGATAAGTGCCAGAGGTTCTCCAAAATCCTGTGAGTAGCCCCTAATGAACTGAAACAGATGCAACGTCTGTGGCCATTTGCAGTGTGGGGTATAGATTTAATCGGATCTCTGCCCACAAGAAAAGGCGACGTCAAGTATACTGTGGTTATTGTCGATTACTTCACTAAATGGGCTGAAGCCAAGCCACTTGCAACCATAACAACCAAGAAGGTGCTGTATTTTGTGGTTAAAAACATCGTTTGTCGCTATGGATTGCCAAGGAAAATCGTCTCAGATAACGACACGCAGTTTGATAGTGATTTATTCACAGACTTTTGCGAACGACACGGGATTATCAAGAGCTTTTCTTTAGTCGCTCATCCCTAAGCAAATGGACAAGTCAAAGCAGTCAATAAAATGCTAAAGGATACCTTGAAGAACAGACTGGAATAAGCTAAGGGTGCGTGGCCAGAGAAATTGCCTGAAGTCCTTTGGTCATACAGAACTTCCTACTGAACAACAACAGGTCATACTCCATTTTCTTTGGCTTATGGGTATGAGGGTATATTGCCTGTTGAGTTAGATCCACCCTTGCATCGTAGAATAACGTACGATCAAGGCTCTAACAGCCAACTATTGATGGAATCTCTGGACTTGATCGATGAGAAGCGTGAGCAAGCCCAACTTCGACTAGCTGCGTACCAGCAAAAATTCGCCCGGTATTTCAACTCTAAAGTACGTGAAAGAAAATTCAACATCGGAGATTTATTACTTCGAAGAGTTTTCTTAAACACCCGCAACCAGGCTGCTGGAGTACTCGGACCAAACTGGGAAGGACCATACCAAATTGAAGAAGTTCTCCATCCAGGCACTTATAAACTTGCTCGCTTAAACGGAGATCTCATTCCTCGCTATTGGAATGGAGAACACCTGCACAAGTACTATCAATAAACAATTCTTCTTAAAGGATTGGCTTATATTAATTTTAATTTTTACAAGTTATGAAAAAGGCTTGGACACTTTATATGACTAATCGCTTACAAGTGTAAGATCTTATTGATCGCTCGTACATACACGTTTTGTCCATTTATTACAAGAAATATAAGGGACTGTGCGCATCCAGTCATTCTTGCCAATTATTGTATTTATTACAAGTATTTGCTCATGATGTGTGTTGTTTTGCTGTATTATCGTTTTAATTCCTTTATTCCAAGCAGTAATGTTCGAACAGGTTCTGGTCAAGGCAAGTGACTAAGGACCTAAAGCTCCTAAATCACTAGAGGGCATATAAGGCATCTAGTAAGCAAAGCATATCAAAAGATATGTAAACACATGAGCAAAATAAGTGAAAGCATGCCAAGGTACTTAGAGTATTTTTCAAAATTTTGTATTTTGTTAAATCAATACAAAGTACTATGCTAAGTTCGGTCATGTGAACATATGTTATAATAAAATGCAGGTATTATAATATCAAAAAGAAACCTTTTTACACTACGAGCAGTGTTGCTCGGATGTAATTGTTCGATTAAAAGAAAAATGCTGCCCATGCAGTAATAAAAGTTAAAACATAAATAAAATTGTTTTTACATCATGACCCATAGGCCATGTAATTCAAAAGTAAAGACAAAAGATAAAATCATGAGGTTGTCGGGGGGTCTTGTGGCGATTTCTGCTGCTGCTGGTCGACTGCATCCCCAGCCTCTTCTTGAGCGCCTTTGATACTGGTCGCTAAAGAAATTTCTGGAGACCTTGGAATTGTTTCTTCTTCCAGATGAGCAACACACCTAGCCAACTTCGCCTCCCTGATATGTTTTGGAAGATAGGAGAAGTTAGCATTGGGGTTGTTTTTCTAGAACAAGTAGAAACACTCGAACGACGCCCCTTCATAGTCTTCAAGATTACGGGCGTTCTGTTCCTCCAGTGCAGCAACTTCCTTGCGGCTTATCTCTAGCTCATCTTGAAGTTTGTGGGCTTCCTGGTAATTATTGAGCGAGACCTCCTTATACTGTTCCTTGGATGCAATGATCTTGGCAATACTCGCATCCTTCCTCTTCAACTCCCCTTCGAGAGAAGCGATTTTGGCCTCAGTCATCTGTAGCGCCTCGAGGTGTTTTGCCTCAACCTCCTTGAGGGCCTTGGTATGCTTCGCCTCGGCCTCCTTAAGGGCATCATAATGTTTTGTCTCGACTGCCTTTAGCTACTCGGCATGACTAGCTTCAGTCGCCTTGAGTTGCTCGGTGTATCAAGCCTCAGCAGCGCTAAGCTAATCGCAAAGTCTCTTTTCGAATTGAACATTCTGTGTCCTCGAAAACCGCCAGCCAGAAGTAAGGGTAAGCACCCCCCTGCGATGAGAAAAAGATAAGGCTGTAAATAGGAGCAAGTTAAAAAGAAAATTCATGAAGTACAATAAAGAAAACAACTTACAGCGAGCACTTCGTTCAGTGCGTGGTTGAGGACTTGGCCAACCCCCATAGAGCCGGTCTCCTGGATTGCCTCCCGGCTGCGTCGGTGTTTTGTTATTCTCGATAGCCTATCTTTGGCTGAGTTGAGCACCACACCCATGAGGTCATCTCCCAAGGCATCTTCTCGGTGACCAACCGACTGCTGGACGGTGGATGCTGGAGGCCTAAGGCCGACTGGAGCTGGAGGAGGAGTCTGTCCGACTGGAGATAGAGGATCTGGGTTTGTTGGAGTTGGAGGAGTTGCCTCCCTGGCAGGAGCTGGTCGAGGAGTTGTCTCCTTCGTTGGAGTAGGCGCAGGAGGGTCGTCTGTTCGAGACTTCTTTGCAGGGGGATAGCTGCAGCCCTCCCCAGACTGGCGCCTGTGGGACTTTTTCTTGCTCGCCAATTTGGTGAACAAATCAAAGGCGCGTTCGGCAGGCATGTCTGCAAAAAAGAAACAAGCGAACAGTCAGTCAATATAATAAAAGGAACTTGCTAAGTTTAGGAAACAAGGGCAGAGAACTTTAAAGTATAATACCCGAGCTATAATTTCTGGTCGCTACACTATTTACTTTACTAGTGCTACACTCACTCTCTGGCCTGAATAAGTATGAATTTAAAGCAGGAGGGTATTTAAAGTTGCCATCCTCGTCGAAGAGGTGACAGGGAATAGGCAGACTATCTAAAATCGTAAAATCAGTGCCGTTATCGTCCGATGACTCAAGAATAGGCTCCGAGGCATTCTTCTTCCCCTTCCCTGGAGGAGCAGTAGCAGGTCGTGGGGTACCAGTTGGTTCATTGATGGTCACCCCTGTTGCCCTCCTCGGGGGAGGTTGTGACACATCTTGCTGTTGCTCGGGGACTTCACTGTCTATGGCACTCATTGCAGTAGATTCCCTCACATCCTGGTGAGGTGCCAGAAGGCCGACCAGTCTCAGATTGGCCTCTGTGACCAGCTGTTTGACACTTTTTTCTATGTCGGTCATGCTGGCCAGGAGGGCTGATCGGACCTCCATGTCTGGAGTGGGGGCTGGTGCAACCAGGGGCCTGAAATACACTAAATTTCTAAGGGAAATGCAGGAAGACTAAAAAAATATATATATATATACGACCAGGGGTGCAAAGACTTTACCTCCTTGTGTAAAGGCCAAGTTGTTCGCGACCATATCGGCAGTCCAAAAGTACTCCAGATGGTACTTCCCCAAGTTCGAAATAAAAGTGGTGTCAGTTAGGAAAGTGCGACCCATTTCCTGGTGGCAGAAATGGAAGAACCCCCTGTTTTCTTGGTTGGGGTTAGATTTTAGGTCGAATAGGTAGTTGACCTCGTGTGGCGTGGGGACCGACCACCTCTTATGACTATAAAGGATATAGAGTGCAGAGAGCATTCTATATCAATTTGGGGTGATTATAAAAGGAGCGACCCCAAAATAATTGGCCACTCCTTAGAAAAAAGGATGGAGAGGCAGGATCGCTCCTGCCTCGATATGATATCTCGACCAGGCACTATACGCGCCTCCAGGCAGATTCACCCTTTGGTCTCTGGTAGGTCGGACTAGCGTCACCAAAGGAAGCCCGTACTTCTTGATATAATTGGCGATCATCCTAATCATTACTCGACTAGGAGGGCCACGTACTATTCGACATCCGGACGAGTGGCACTTCGGAGTTGGGCTTGAGCTTGGATTCCAGGCTCGGGAGTACTCTGTAATGCCCTGGATAGCCAAGACCGTTACACTGTGTGTTTGTAAAGTGCTAGACTCACTAATCAAGTCATTTAATCAAAAGCGTGTTATTGAAGCTATAAAGGCACTAGGGTTAAAATGTTTTGGTCTCAAAAGCCACATTTTCATTAAGAAACATTTCCTATTACTCGGGATCCAAAAAATATTAAGTTTTAAGATCGTTTACAAAAGACATAAGGTTTAGATACAATCTCAAGCCATATTAAGGCAAAACAGACAGTTAGGCAATTCTTGTCCTGATCCACTCCTCGACCATGGCGATTGAACAACTGTCTATGTACATTCAACCTCGCAGCTCTCCACCTCAGGATTGGTCCAGCTTGCCTTTGCCTTTACCTGCACCACGAAGCACCCGTGAACCAAGGCCCAGCAAGAAAACACAACAACAGAGCATAAGCAATCAACAGACAAATCAATATCTCATATTGCATCACATATTCTCAACCATATAATCACATAGTATAATCAAGTGTTCAGCATACTAACATATTAACTCATATCATATAACAGTTCACAAATGATAACTAGGGCTAACGCCCTCAGGCTACTCCCTCTGTTATCCCACTAACTCCAGCCCGCTTAAACCGAGTTCAGTGAATATTAAGCTGTCCTCGGCTACCAGTGGCCAAGCCGCGCCCTGTGCGTAAATATTGTGTACGACACTCTTAGGCCGCTTTCACATGTCCCATGGCATAATACCATCATTGACACGATACAAATATCGGGATCACTTAGTCCCATCACAAACATATTACCAGGTGCAGTTCTCTTACCTTTCGATTTGCTAGCTTTGATCACTTGACTCCTTGAGCACGATCCCTCTCGAACCCTAGCGCTCACCTAAACACAACCATAGACCAAAGTCATCATCAAACCTCAAGTCCAAAACCTAGCCTTGGGGCTAATCCCGAGCCCCCGGGAAGTCCTAGTTCCACCATACAAGGTGGTGGAACCAAACCCCAAACCCTTGGTCAAAAACCCTTGCAAACAACCCTAAAATCCCCTTCAGAAGACAGGGTAGCGCTACAGCGCTCATGGGAGGGCACTACAACGCTAAAAATAGATGCAAAATCCCCTCAGCATGCATGGCCTAGCGCTACAATTCCCAAAGGCTAGCGCTGTAGCGCTAGTCACAGACAGACCAACACCAGTTTTCCCTTCCTACGATTTCCTCGAACCAACCTCAGCCAAAACTTCTCCAAACCTTTACCAAACTCAAAAATATCCTTATGAACATACTCCACTCATCCCAAGCACCCCAAATACTCAAAACCTAATCACATGCATCTCTAATCCCAAAATTCACCATAGCTGTCCCTAAGCTCAGAAACTCAGCAAAACTAGTCAAAACATCAGAGTTAGAGGCTTATAATTTATACCTTTGATGGAAATTCGACCTCAAGTTGTCTCTAGACCTCCTTGGATTGCTTTTCCTCAACCCTTGGTTCCAACTTCCCTAGAATTCCCCATCAACACAGCTTAGATAACTTGGTTAAGAACCAAAACTAGAACTGAAGAGACTTACAAAATTTTACCTCAAGTGTTGGTGAGTTCTTACTAAACTTCTGCCAACTCCTCAAACCTAGCTTAGAATCCTTGATGCTCAACCTAACCCAGCTCTCCTTCCTGAACTTTGCTCCAAAATTCTCAGGAAACTAATGGAAAAATGCATAAACCGACCTTAGGAACTCTCTGTTTTCTCCCTTTCCTTTTTCTTTCTTTTCCTTATTTTCTTTCCAGATTTCTACTACTTTCTACAATCCCCACTAACATAAAGCCTCAGCATATCTATCCCTTGCTAGCCAAATGACCTCAATGCCCTCCCTATTAAGTCTAAATCCTTTAATCCACTTAGGGGCATTTTAGTCATTTTACCCAATTCCCGCTAACTCCTCGAGTGTCTCCAATATTTCCCGCTTAATTCCCGATACCTAACGAATCTCCAATTATGTTCCTCGATGTTAAAAATAGACTCCAATATACTTAGTAAATTCCTATTTATACCCCTAGGCTCACCTCGAGCCAGGTATAAATTCCCGCCATGACTTTTTCGCTACTTTGCTCACTAGGATCGTCTCGAGTCACAGATCGCAGATATATCCACATAATAATGTGGTATCGACAGTTAGCACATATATCAAAGCAATTATGCCCATAATGGCCAAATTTACAATTATGCCCTTCCAACCTAATCAGGGCCTACATGCATACTAATACACATAGCCATGCATCTCAAATATTCAAGTAGTCATATAACATGCTTTAAATCATAATCATGCATCTTACTCATTAAAATCACACATAATTCCCATTATGCCCTCCAGGCACACTAATCAAGGCCCTTAAGCCTTATTAGCAAATTTGGGTCGTTACATACTCTCAGCTCTATCGCTGGTCGAGGAAATTTCTACATGTGGAGCAGGCTGGTGTTCAGAAGGCTTAGATGTTTTCTTTTTCTGGGCAGTGGATTTTACTCTACCCATGGCTGAAAGGTTTGAATGAGGTCTGTTAGGTGGAGTTCGAGAAAAAAGGATGTCCGGAATAAGTAACAATGGCTGCTCTACGTCCACGAGCAGTTGAGCGAGCAGGTCATCATAAATTGGTCTCTCATCTCCCCACGGATCTTGAATCAAAATCTACGAACAGAAAAAGGGAGATGAGAACTTGGAGTCTAAAGACTTGTGTTGAAAGTGAGAATAACATTGCTCGCGTATAAAAGTTAGGCTTTTATATGACTAGCAGCATTCTAGCAAAAACACGAAGTTTCCTATGAGAAATTTGAGAAACAGATTAAAAGGCGGAAGCAAAAAGTTTTTCAGAGAAAACTTTTTCGACTCCGAGAGGGCGAGAAAAACCCAATTTTTCAACTAGCTTAAAAATCAAATTTTTACTTCGATTTTACGCCCTAAATCTACAATCTCGACTACCAAACTGACTCCTAACTCCTATGAAGTGTTATTTCACTACCTTATCAAGCATCGATCAACATACCATTTACCCCAAGATAGTTTCAGTCAAGAACTCAGATACGAAACGAATAAAAAACAACTTTGCATGGAAACTCAAACAACTGAAAGGTTCATAAAACTTACTTGGATGAAAGGTGGAGTATGAAAACAAAAGCTTTGAGCGTCTAAACGGAGGTTCCTTAGATTAGCAACAGGATTTTTTGAGATTTTCTTGGCTCAAACAGTCGAAGTTCTTCGGAGTTCTTGAAAAAACAGAAGGAAAGTGAAAAGTAAAAAGTAAAAATATGAATTCGGGGTATTATTTATAGTGATGGAGATACCATAAAAGAAGTAATCATGAGATTACCTTTTTTCAAAGTATGGGGAACTGTAATAGCCATCAGACAAGTTTTTGAAAAGCCGAAAAGACCTGATTGGACATGATTGGTTGTTTTTTTCGAAGAGGCATGACGGCTCTGACAAGTTTTTTGAGGCATACGAAAGGTCAGACACCTAAGTTTACTTTATGCTGGTCGCAGTAAAGTAAACTTGGGGGAAAATTTTACCCAAAAATGACTGCTTATGATGTGGCAGGTATTTCTCACACGTGGATGACACGTGACAGAATTGAAATAAGGCTGTGCTGTTCGGTTATCGACCAGCTACACATCGCTTCGTCAAGCTTAACTATTAGATACGACCAGGCTGGTCGTATGATTTGATTTATTTCCATCTAAGATTGTAATCCTATAATAATTACATTGATTATTTCCTCTTTATTACAAGAAAATGGGCTGATGGGTGGCTGGTGGCAGCTGGACTTTTGACCAAGCGCAGCAAATCAAAACACGCCACCTGGACACTCAAAAGCTAAGGGGAAGGAGCTCGGGCGCGAGTCGCTCGCGGGTCGAGGATGGGTTGCTGGAGTGCGGGGCTGCTGGGAGTGTGGACAGATGGAGCGTGCTGGAGGCAGCACCTGAGCGACGAGTGGTGGGCTACAAGGATGACACCTGGCGGGCTGGAAAGCACCAGGAGCTGGAGAGGATGCGAGCCTGGGCTGCTATTTGGGCTTTCTTCTTTAAAAAATGCCACATTTTCTTTGTTTCTTCAATTTTCTTTGTTTCTTTCTTCTTTCTTTATTTTCTTTGTTTCCTAGTGCCAAAATACCAATTAAATCCTACAAAATAAAAAAAACTAAATTAAAATTAAATATTTTCATCTATAAATTAAATCATATTAATTCCATGAAAATATTAATTAAAACTTAATTTATTTTGACTATTAAAATCAATAAATGTGTATTTTTGGGCACTAATCATAGAGCATTGACTTATCAGTCAAGGACGACAATAGTGTTGGGTGCTAGTCGTAAAGCATTGACTTATCAGTCAAGGGCGTGCTGAGCGATGGTTGTTATGGTTATGCTTAACCAGGAGCGCATCATACGCTTGACCGACCTACTAGTCGTGGAAAACTCAACGCTAAAGTACGCTAGGACAGCTCCAAGGCTGTTTATACAGAGGATAGGGCAATAGGTCTCGGGGTGACTTATTAGTCCCATGTCCTAGGGCTGGGCCCCAGCATTGTCTTATTAGTCAAGGACGACCTTAGGACGCTGGGTGCTTGTCGTAAAGCACTGACTTATTAGTCAAGGATGACCTTAGCACGCTGAGTGCTAGTTGCAAAGCATTGACTTGTGGTCAAGGACGACCTTAGCACGCTGAGTGCTGGTCGTAAAGCATTGACTTATGAGTCAAGGACAACCTTAGCACACTGAGTGCTAGTCAAAAAGCATTGAATTATGAGTCAAGGACGGCAATAGCGTGTTGAGCGCTGGTCGATATGGTTATGTCTAACCAGGAGCGCATCATACGCTTGACTGACCTATTGGTCATGAGAAAACTAGAGCGCCAGGTACGTTGGGCCAGTCCCAAGGTTGGTTATACAGAGGATAGGGCAAAGGGCCCCAGGGTGACTCATTAGCCCCATATCCTAGAGAATTTAACCCTAGTATGATTCCATAATCATACTAGCATAACCCTAGTATTTTGGGCACTGAGCCCCGATATGATGCATTGATCATTTATCTTGGGTTATTGGAAAATATGATGCTATAGTCATTTATATGGATGGTATGCATGCATGAGTAGGGTTATTACTGCTAGGCGTGCTTATTATGATTTGGTAACAAGTTATTTACTGCTTATGAGCACATTTAAGTTTTTTTCTGAGCCTTGGCTCACCGGTGCTTTATGGTGCAGGTAAGGGGAAAAGAAAGTTTGACCATCCTTGAGTTGGAGAGCATAGGTCACGATGTGTACATATGTGGCTGCTTGACCACCAGGGCCGAGGGTTTAAAGAGGAACTAGGGTCAAACTCTATTTTGCTGCTTAGGTCAGCAGGCTGTAACTTTTTCATTGTAGTTAACCTTTTAAATGTATTTTGGGATCCCATGTATAAAGTAAACGTTTTAGTGAAATGATTGTATCTTTAACCAAAAAATTTAACCCTAATCTTTTAATCACGTTTAGTTACACGATTATGGCCAAATGACTTGTTTAGCGAGTTTAGCACTATTTAAAATACATAGTGTAACGGTCTCTGAGTAGTAGGGCGTTACAACTTGGTATCAGAGCATGCCAATGTTAAGGGTTTATGTGCAGCTTTTTAAACACCTCAAGAAACTTAGAAAAATGTTTATCAAGTGTAGTCTTTCTAAGCCTCTGAGGGTATGGAACTCTAACTGGCTGCTCAATAACAACTGGCGGACTCTTTTCTGACTGCTGGTGGTCTTCAGTAACCCTTTCTAAATCAGACAGTTCACCCGTCTCTTTATTCTGAACCAGTGCCTGTGGAGGTCTAGGCTGCTCAGTTTGCTTCCCACTCCTCAGAGTAACTGCCTGAACTTGCTCCTTGGGGCTGACTTCAGTATTACTGGGTAAATTGCCCTGAGGTCTGTTATTGAGCATATTGGCCAACTGCCCAACCTGTGTCTAAAGGTTTCGAATAGAGGATCTGGTCTCAGTCATAAATTGAGTCTGAGTATTAGTGAGAGTCAACAAGGCAGCTTGCAGTTCATTAGGCCTCTCAGGTTGAGGCATTGATTGTTGAGGCCTAGGCTGTTGTGATGACGAAGCTTGATGCATAGGTGGCTGAGGCATGTTATTCTGAAATTGGCCCTGAAACTGAGGTTGTTGGCCTTGATTATTCTTCCACGAAAAATTGGGATGATTTTGCCACCCAGGATTGTAGGTATTGGAGAATGGGTTATTGAGTGGCCTTTGAAAGTTTCCCACCGCTTGAACTTGAGCATGATCCATTGGGGTGTTATTATTCATACAGATAGGGCACTGATCGACAGAATGAGCACCACCACACATTTCACACCTCACTTCCATCTGAACCGCATTAGCAGATACACTGCTCTGTTGTAACTGCTTTGTTAGAGAGGCAACTTGCGCTGTTAGAGCAGTGATTGCATCCAGCTCATGCACCCCAGCTACCTTTCTAACTCCTAATGATCTTTCCTCAGACCACTGATGATTGTTTGTGGCCATGTCCTCTAGCAGCTCATAAGCACCAAGTGCACTCTTGCTCATAAAAGTGCCACCTGCTGCAGCATCAATAATGGTTCTGGTTGTAGGACATAAACCATTGTAGAAATTATGTACTAGCATCCACTGTTCAATGCCATGATGAGGACATCTTCTCAGGAGTTCCTTAAACCGTTCCCAAGCTTCATATAGTGACTCTCCTTCATTCTGGCAAAAGTTATTGATCTCTCCCCCTCAATTTAGCAGCTTTGGACGGAGGGAAGAATTTAGACAAAAATTTCTGAGCTAGATCTTGCCAGGTGACAATAGAATTTGGCTGCAGCAAATTCAGCCAGCTTTTAGCTCTGTCCCTCAGAGAGAATGGGAAAAGCCTAAGCTTGATAGCGTCATCACTCACCCCATTATATCTGAAGGTTCCACACAACTCCAGAAAATTGGACAAATGGGTGTGAGGATCTTCAGAAGGCAACCCATTGAATTGCACAGAGGACTGCACCATTTGTAGAATAGCAGGCTTGATTTCGAAGTTGTTGGCCTCTACAGCTGGTGGGCATATACTATTTTGTACTCCCGTCAGAGTGGGCAGTACATAATCTCTCAGGCTCCTCTCAGCATTGTTCTGAGCCTGACCCCCTTGTACAACTCCAGGAATTAGAACATTCCTGCCATCCCCTTCATTCTGTGCCATCTTCACAGATTTCTGGGCCTCCCTCTTGTTCTTTCTGAGTTGCTTGCAAGACTTTTCAATCTCACGATTCAGAGGAACAAGTGTGTCTTTTCCTTTTCTGCCACGCATATACCAAAAGTCACCTGAGATAGACAAAGTAAGCAACTAAACAGATTAGAAACAAGAGAAATTAAAATCAAATTAGAATAAAAATTAATTAGACTGATATTGATAATTATTTTCAGTCCCCGACAACAGCGCCAAAAACTTGTTGCGAAATTTATATGCTATGCAAGTGCACACAGTCGCAGTTCGTAATAAAATGGTAAAAACCAAGTATCGTCCTCAAGGACTGATTTATCAATTACCAATCAACCAATCTTTTAATTCTATTTGATTGAACGATTTCAGAGATTTCAAACAACGAAAAATACTAAGAAGCACAATGAAAATTTAAACAGAAAATAACAGAGAAAATGAATTTAGGACAATTATGATCCTCTATTTTCCACCCTTTTATTTCCTAATGCAATAATTTATATCCCCTTCTCCCTATTCAAGAATAAGTTGCAAAAACAATTCATAATCTGGTCAAGATTTATAAAATTCAATCTAAATGACAACTTCCTATATTTCTATGGTAAGTTAAATCATGTAGAAGGCATTAACCACGCAACTCAGAAAAATAGGCAAATAATCTAGATACTTTCGTTCTAAATTAAATTTGCATCCAAACAATCAAAGCATATCAAA
Organism: Humulus lupulus; assembly: GCF_963169125.1. Classification (NCBI taxonomy): domain Eukaryota; kingdom Viridiplantae; phylum Streptophyta; class Magnoliopsida; order Rosales; family Cannabaceae; genus Humulus; species Humulus lupulus. Next base: position 34,047,569 of record NC_084793.1, on the reverse strand, counting down.
TTTCACTTTTCAGATTTCAATTTGATTCATAAAATAGCAATTAGAGGTGATCAATCAATAATCGCACACAAAACACAGATTGCAAGGAATTGAAAAAGATGAAGAAGAATATCAATTTTGCATTAAACCATAACAAGGGTTTCCAAAAGATTCACATAAAAGCCCTAAAAGAGAATTTAGCCTATGATATTCATTCTAGCCATATGATAGTTCAATTACAAACATGAAAATTCAAAGAAAAAGATGAAAAACCCAGCAATCAATCCTCCAATATGGTGTTCTTACTCCAACCGTCGTTATCCCCTTCCGCCTTGTCTCAGTCGCATATATGTTTCCCAAGAATCCCTACTAAAAATTCCCTCTGGAAAAGACTGAATTGCCCATAAAAAATAACCAGATATATCAAAAATCGCGAAACCAGCGCTGTAGCGCTACCCTTGTAGCGCTGTAGCGCTAAACTCAGAGATGAAATGGGGGAAATCTGGGCACCAGCGCTGTAGCGCTAAAGTAAGGAACCAACTTTCTGAAAACTGCGTCCAAGCGCTGTAGCGCTGTAGCGCTAAAGTCAGTGCCGATCTTCTTCAAAATTCCTTCCTAGCGCTACGACGCTCCCTTAGTGGCGCTGTAGCGCTACTTACAGAACCAACAGAATTCACAAATCCGTCTCGATTTCATTCCACTTTCGCTCCTTTTCAATATTTGCATCACTTAACATTAATCACCCTGAAACAAGAACAAACGAACATAATTCTGAAATAAAATAATCCTAACTAATGAAAAATAGCCTAAAAACTAGGACCATAAACGAGCCTAAAACTCGGTTATCAGGTACCAACAAATGTGGCTCGGAAAGAACGATTTATCTAGGGATTGAATTCTAGAATAGCTCAAGGTGTTAGAATCGCCCCAGTTCATGATATCTCTACCTTTGCTCAGGTGTTAAGAAGGGGCCTTGTTGTTGAGGGTACAGGAAATAAGATATGGAGGGAGAGTGTCGTTGAGCGTGGAGCTCAGGCAGTGTTACCTCTGTTTATTGGACCAGGCAGGGGAGGAGGCCCCAGTGCTCAGAAAAGAAAAAGTTATCAATGTATTTGGTACCTCTGGACTAGAAATGGGTTCCAAAGTGCTTAAATAGGCCATCAGAGCGAGAACGGGGATTGGAAACTCTACCCAAAATGCACTCAGTGCAAGTGGCGCCATCGGGGGGAATGCCGAGCAAAGGCATATTTATTATGTGGGATGGTTGGGCACCTCAAGAGGGATTGCCCAGGGCTAAGGAAGGATGAACCTAAGGGGGCGGACAACTCGACTCCAGCTCGAGTGTTCGCTCTGATGCAGTCAGAGTCAGAGTCAGAGATTGAGACTGAGGCTGGTTCCTCAGTAGTGGCAGGAGGGATGCATAGGATTCTTAGCTAGGGTGGTGGATACCACTTAGGTCGTGCCAATGGGACCAGGACGGACTGGATTAGCCTGTGAGTTTCTGGATGTGTTTCTAGAGGATCTGCCAGGGTTACCTCTACACAAAAAAGATAGAATTGTGGTTATGTTGGTGCTAGGGACGGAACCAGTGTCTAGGGCACCGTATTGAACGACTTCAACAGAGCTGCAGGAACTAAAGGTTCAATTATTGAGTTAAACGATATTCTCCATGATGGATCTTTGATCTGGTTATTACCAGCTAAGGATCAGAGAGAAAGATATGCAGAAGACTGCTTTTCGTACCAGTTATGGGTATTATGAGTTTAGTCATGTCTTCTGTATTGTTTAATGCCCCGGTAGCACTTATGGATAGATGAACAGTGTAACATCCCAAATTCCCAAATATGGCTTAGTGCCTAGATTAGGGGGCTGGGAGGCAATAATTGTTTTAATTATGTGCTAATATAGTATGAGCATGTCATTATGTGAATTATATTATAATATAATTATGCTTGCATGTTAGAAATGTTAAATATGCATATGGGCCCGTTTCTTATAAGAATGGCATTTTAGTAATTTGACCCGCTGAGGGTATAATTGTAAATATGCGTATGTGTGATTGAGACCACATTATTATTTGGATATATTTGGGTTACTCGGCGTGAGGCGATCCTGGTGAGCAAGTTTGTGGAAAATTCACAACAGGGTAAAATACCCGGCTCGGGGTGAGCACAGGGGTATTTTGGTAATTTAGTACGTTATCGAGTTTTATCGAATAATGGAATATATTAAATTAGTATTATTTTGAGATAGTTGGGGATTTAGAGGAACACTCGGGGATTCACAGGAAGTGGCAATTGACGAAATTTCCCTAGAAGGGCTTTGGGGAGATTGATTTGGCCTAGGGGCATTTAGGTCATTTGTGCCTAGTTAGAGACTTAAACTGTATGTTTCTTCAGCTGAGGGAAAGCTTAAACAGAGTAATTAGAAAACAAAACAACTTTCTCTCTCCTGTAACTCTCTCTCCCACTTCTTGGTAGCTTGAGAATTTTGAGGAATTGAAGGAACCAAGCTTAGGAAATTGAAGGGTTAAGCTTGTGAGACTTGGGGATTAGCTCAAGGGTCATTTCATCTCAGAGGTAAGGGCTTGAATTCGAATTTCTTCATGATAATTCTGTGGTTTTGTTGGAAGCTTTAGTATTTGCATGTGTGAGAGTTTAGAGAGTGAATTTTGGATTTTTGATGAGTTTTAAACAAGTAGTTAGCTAGGTTTTGTTACTAGAAAAGTGTTAAACTAGTTATGGGGATTGAATTGAAGTTTTGAGTGTGATTGGGTTCAATTTAGTTGGGTTCAGCAAAAGGAAAAACCCAGAAATTCTTGGTTTGAAGGGGTCAGGCCGTGGCCTTGTTCTTGGCGTGCCGCGGCTTTCTTGAACCAAAGGTGCCAAGGAGGGCTCTGTCGCGAGGGGCGAGCCACGGTGCCTCTTAGGCAGGGCTGCGACGTGTGTTTGGTGAATTGGGGAGGCTGAGCCTCTGATTGGGGCAGGTCATGTCGCAAGGGCTTGGGGTCGCAGCACTTAGGGGGATTTTTTTACCTCGAAAGGGTTTTGAATGCGGGAACTCCACCTTAAGGGCTCGGGATCGATCCTACTACCGTGTTTAGTGGAATTCGATGTCTCGGAGGCTAGGACTCAGTCCGGAAGCCTTTACTCATTCGTCGTTGATGTGATTCTTTATTATGGTTGTGACTATGTCAACGCTAGGGGCTCGGATCAGGGATCGTACTCAAGAGTCATTTATTGGTAGCTTGTGCTTGGACCGAAGGTAAGAAAACTGCACCTAGAATATGATATACATGATTGAGGCTCGGCCCAAATGCTGAGTATAATTTTGATTTAGGTGTTAGGCCTGTGAATGCGCATGATTATGATTATTCCTATGTATGATGTTTAAATGTATTATAATACATTTTATCTGTTTATATATATATGATAAATGGGTTACGAGATTGTCTGCTATGACTAGGGGACTCGGTTTATAAACCAGGGATTTTGTTGTAGTATCTAGTTAACGATCGACTTATTAGTCGGGGGCACATCTGATTTGAGGGGATTGACTTATAAGTCTAGGATCTCCGAAGCTTGACTTATAAGTCGAGGGTCTTTAAGCTTCGACTTACAAGTTGGGGGTATGTGAGGCTCGACTCATAAGTCGAGGACTTATAGGACTCGGCTTATGAGCTGAGATTGGCATTACGCACGTGGAGTGCAGGCCATTATGGCTGGGCCACCTTGGGGGTAAGCCAAGCACCTGACTGGCTCGGATGCCAAAAAAATTGAAAGGGAGTGCAACATGCACTTGTGCAACTCTATCGTTGTTGATTTGTATAATGTTTATGCTAGAATCAGTTATTACTGCTAGTGTGATGTATTACTCCATGAATTGTTGAATATGTTTTCTTGCTGAGTCTTTTGGCTCACGAGTGTTTTGTGGTGAAGGTAAAGGTAAGGAGAACCTTGGCTAGCCATGAGTTTGAGAGCAATAGCAGGGACATGTACATATGCAGTCTGCTTGACCACCACGTCCAAGAAACTCAAGGAATCTAGGGTTTAACCCAAATTTTGCCGCCTAGGTCGGCTCATTATGTAACCTTGGTGTTGTAACCAACTTTTAAACTTGTGTTTTTGGGATCCCATGTAAAAAAAAAACAAAGTTTTTTATTCAATAAAAATGTTTATGACTTGACCAAAATTTAAATACCTAAACCTTTAGTGGCTTAAGCACATGTTTAGTCCAAATGACTTGTTTAGCAAGTTCAACACTGAATTTAAACACACTTGGTAATGGACCCTAATTAGCAGGGCGTTACAACTTGGTATCAGAGCTGCCAAGGTTTAAGGGTTCCTGATGATGGACTGGGCATGTACTCTAACTGCTAAAGACAAGCTCGACTCAGGGTTGGGTAACTATTAATATAATTATGTGTGTATTTTTTTTAAATGAATTGTATATACCTTACCTGCTAGTTTAAATAAGAAGCATGAGCTATTATGATAGGGTCTGGCTCTTGACTGTTGTATGTAGGTTGAGGAGGAGCTTATTAGCATGATAGACACTCATAAATGTTGTAGAATTTCTTATTAGCATTAGTATTGATGTTGAGTGTCAGAAATGCTTATTAGCGCTGTGGTATGTGTGTGTATGATAGGGGATGCTTATCAGCACCGTTATATGTTGAAAGAAAATGCTTATTAGCATTCTTCTTGCTCTTGAGTATTGGAAATGTTTAATATCATTATGTTATGTGTTTGCATGCCAAGAATGTGCTTATCATCATCTTGTTCAAATATGATCAAGAATTTCTCTGCTTATAAGCATGATTTTTATGTATGAATTACTGGGATGCTTATTAGCATTGTCAATGCATGTGGATGCTTATTCGATCGATGTTGAACCATGGGTTAGTATCAGATATTGTTTTTACTGCTTGATAAGTCGAGTCATTGATTACAGATAGACTTGGAAGTATGCTTCCAGGCCAATCTAATGATCCAGCCGGTGCTGATAATCAGGTCGGAAGTAATGACCAGGGTCAGAACCCTCCGCCAGTCCCTGAAAACTGGCAATAGATGCTTGCAGATATGCAAGCTAGGCTGCAGAGATAGGATGAAGAGATTCACCAGTTGAGGCAACAACAGATTCTGGCTGAGAACACTGCGTTAGGGGCCCCATTTGTTTTTCTAGTACTGGTCGTACAGCAGCAGACAGAATTGGAGAACTGTTGGGAGTTAGTGTACGAACGGTTCAGGAAACAACACCCTTCGGTTTTCGAGGGTAGTGCAGATCCACTTAAGGCAGAATAGTGGATGGCTATGATTACATCCATATTGGATTTTATGAGGGTGGTGGGCAATGAGAGAGTGGCATGTGCCATGTATATGTTTCGGGAGGATGCCTAAATCTGGTGGGAGGTGGTGGCCCAGACTAAGGATGTAACCACAATGAATTGGGAGGAATTCAGAACCCTCTTTAATGAGAAATATTATAATGAGGCCATTAGAGTTGTAAAGGCATAGGAATTTAGTAGATTGTTACAAGGGAATATGTCGGTGACCGAATATGCTTTGAAATTCGACAGACTAGCCAAGTTCACTGCAGACTTGGTGCCCACTGATGGGACAAGGAAGGACATATTCCTTCAGGGGCTACAACCTATGATAGCCCGAGATGTCAGAATTACTACAGTATCTGGAGTGGTGACATATGCTCAGGTGGTAGAGAGAACCCGTACTACAGAGGGTGTTGAGAACAAGATCTAGCGTGAGAATGCAGCCAGAAGGGATATGAGGAGGACGGGACCTCCCTTTACAGGATCAGGTAGGGGCAGAGGCCCCAGTGACAAAAAAAGGAAGACCCCAGATACTGTTTGGGCTCCTAGACCTAATAGGAGGCCACAGGGTGTACAGACTAGCCGCCAGGGTAGCAATGAGAACTGGAAGACATATCCAGAGTGTGTCAGATGTAGGAGATGTCATCTGGGAGATTGTCGGGCGAAGGCCTGCTTTTTATGTGGGATTGTGGGGCATCTCAAGAAAAACTGCCTAAGAATGAAGAAAAATGAACCTAAGAAGATAGACAGCTCGACTCCAGCTCGAGTATTTGCATTGACACAAGCTGAGGCTGAGGTTAGGCCCTCAGTGGTCACAGGTCAGCTTTCTAGTGCTGGCATATCTTATATTGTGTTGATTGATTCTGATGCTACACAATCTTATGTTTCTAGTAGGATTATTGATAGACTGTGTAGACCCAGTGAGTATTATGCTGTGGGGTTCGAGATGTTACTACCCACTGAGGAGTTAGTGGTTTCCAGGAGATGGGTTAGATCCTTGCAAGTGATTGTGGGCGGCAGAGAGTTGTCGGTCGACTTAATAAGGTTAGTTATGACTGACTTTGATATGATTTTGGGAATGGACTAGTTAACCAGATATGGGGCAACCATTGATTGTAAGAAGAAGATGGTAACCTTTGAACTTGAGGGTAAGGAACCCTTCGTATTCGTTAGCACTGTGCATGGACCTCGAGTGCCTATGATTTCAACATTGAGGGCTAGATATCTACTGCATGGAGGTTTCATAGGGTTTCTAGCCAGTGTGGTGGATACCGCTCAGGTCGTGCCAGTGGGACCAGAAGAGACTAGGTTGTTCTGTGAGTTCCTAGATGTCTTCCTAGAGGATTTACCAGGGTTGCCGCCACACAGGGAGATCAAGTTTGTTATTGAACTGGCACCAGTAACAGAGCCGGTGTCTAGGGAACCTTACAGAATTGCCCCAACAGAGTTGAGGGAACTCAAGGTACAGTTACATGAGTTGTCAGATCTGGGTTTTATCAAACCCAGTTTCTCGCCATGGGGTGCGCCAGTGTTATTTGTGATAAAGAAGGTCGGTTCTCTAAGGATGTGCATAGACTATAGAGAACTGAATAAGTTGACCATTAAGAATAAGTATCCTCTACCAAGGATAAATGACTTATTTGACCAACTGCAAAGTAAAATGGTATTTTCGAAGATAGATCTTCGATCTGGTTATCACCAGTTGAGGATTAAGGAGGAAGACATACCAAAGACAACTTTTCGTACCAAATATGGGCACTATGAATTTCTCGTTATGTCGTTTGGTTTGACTAATACCCCGAAAACTTTCATGGGCTTAATAAACAAAGTTTTTAAGGACCATCTGGACCGATTTGTGATCATCTTCATCGATGATATTTTGGTTTATTGACAGTCAGAGGAAGAGCATAAGCAACACCTCAGATTGGTCTTGCAGAGACTGGGAGAGCACAAGTTATTTGCAAAGTTTAAAAAGTGTGAATTTTGGTTACCATAGGTGAAATTCTTGGGTCATATTGTTAGTAGAAATGGGATGAAGGTAGACCCAGCTAAGATTGAGGCTGTTAGGAATTGGCCAAGGCCAAGGAATGCCTCCGAGATTAAAAGCTTCCTTGGATTGGTAGGCTATTATAGGAAGTTTGTGGAAGGATTCTCAAGAATAACGACCCCACTGACAGAACTGACATGTAAGAATTAGAAGTTTATGTGGTCGGACAGATGCGAGAACAACTTTCAGGAGTTAAAGTAGTGTTTGATCACCGCCCCAGTCCTGAGTCTTCCAACAGATCAGGAGAAGTTCAAGGTTCATTGTGATGCTTCGAGACAAGGGTTAGGTTGTGTCCTTATGCAGACAAAGAAAGTAATTGCTTATGCGTCACATCAGTTGAAATATTATGAGCAGAGATATCCAACCCATGATCTAGAGTTGGCAGCGGTGGTCTTTCCATTAAAGGTATGGAGGCATTACCTTTATGGAGAGAAGTGTGAGATATATACAAACCACAAGAGCCTCAAGTACTTCTTTACATAGAAGGATTTAAATATGAGACAGAGGTGTTGGTTAGAACTAGTGAAGGATTATGATTATGATATCCTTTATCATCCAGGGAAAGCCAACGTGGTGGCAGATGCCCTAAGTCGGAGAAGTCCAGGGCAGTTGTACAGTGTGAGGCAGATATCCAAGAAGTTAGCAGAGGATATGACCATAGCAGGGATTGAGTTAGTAGTGGGCTAGTTAGCCAACATTACCCTACAGTCTACTTTCCTAGAAAGGATAAAGGAGAGTCAATTACAAGAGCCACAGTTGGTGAAGATTAGAGAGGATGTCCTAGCTGGAGCGGCTAGGGACTATACAATATCAGATATAGGTCTGCTAAGATATAAGGCTCGGATTTGTGTTCTGATGGATGTTGTTATTAGACAGGAGATTATGGATGAATCTCATACCACTCTGTATTCCTTGCATCCCAGCACCACGAAGATGTACCAAGATCTGAGAACTTTGTATTGGTGGCCGAGGATGAAGGGTGATGTAACAGAGTATGTAGCCAAGTGTCTAACATGTCGGCAGATCAAAGCTGAACATCAGAGACCAGTAGAACTTCTACAACCCTTAGATATTCCAGAATTGAAATGGGAAGACATCGCAATGGACTTTGTGGTGGGATTTCCCAAGACGGTAGGTCAGCACGATTCGGTATGGGTGATTGTAGACAGATATACCAAATTGGCTCACTTTCTACCGGTGAAGATGACTTATACCATTGATCAGTACACATATCTCTATGTAAAAGAGATAGTACGTCTTCATGGAGCCCCGAGGTCGATTGTGTCGGATCGAGACCCCACATTTACTTCCAAGTTTTGGGGAAGTTTACAGAGAGCAATGGATACGCATCTAAAGTTTAGTACAGCCTATCATCCTCAGACTGATGGTCAATTTGAGAAGACTATCCAGATACTGGAGGACATGCTGAGAGCATGTGTACTGGACTTTGAGGGGTATTGGAGTAAATATTTACCCCTGATAGAGTTTTCCTACAACAACAACTACCAGGCGACCATAGGAGTGGCTCCTTATGAGATGTTGTATGGTAGGAAGTGCAGATCACCTATTCACTGGGATGAGTTGGGTGAGCGCATATATTTGGGTCTTGAGGCAGTTCAAAGGACCAATGAAGTCATTGAAATGATTAGAGCTCAGATGCTTGCATCACAAAGTAGACAAAGAAGTTATGCGAATATGAAGCGCAGGAACGTGGAGTTCCAGGTGGGAGACTATGTCTTCCTTAGAGTTTCACCACTCAAGGGGGTGAAGAGATTTGGGAAAAAGGGCAAGCTGAGCCCTAGGTTCGTAGGACCTTTTGAGATCCTAGAAAGGATCGGTCAGGTGGCTTATAGGTTGGCATTACCTCCGGCATTTTTGGCCGTGCACAAAGTGTTTCATATTTCAATGTTGCGGAAGTATGTATCTGATGAGACTCGTGTACTAAGTTATGAAGATCTGGAGCTGCAGACAGATTTTTCCTTTGAAGAGCAGCCCATCCAGATATTAGACAGAAAGGACAAGGTCCTGAGGAATAAAACCATACCTTTAGTGAAGGTATTATGGAGGAACAGCAAGGTAAAAGAAGCGACTTGGGAATTGGAATCAACCATGTGGGACGAATATCCCGCGCTGTTCAGGTAAAATTTCGATGACGAAATTCCTGTAAGGAGGGGATCGTTGTAACATCTCAAATTCCCTAATATGGCTTAATGCCTAGATTAGGGGGCCAGGAGGCAATAATTTTTTTAATTATGTGCTAATATAGTATGAGCATGTCATTATGTGAATTATATTATAATATAATTATGCTTGCATGTTAGAAATGTTAAATATGCGTATGGGCCCATTTCTTATAAGAATGGCATTTTAGTAATTTGACCCACTGAGGGTATAATTGTAAATATGCGTTTGTGTGATTGAGACCACATTATTATATGGATATATTTGGGTTACTCGACACAAGGCGATCCTGGTGAACAAGTTAGCAAAAAATTCATAACGAGTAAAATACCCGGCTCGGGGTGAGCACAAGGGTATTTTGGTAATTTAGTACGTTATCGGGTTTTATTGGGTAATGGGAGATTAAATTAGTATTATTTTGAGATAGTTGGGGATTTAGAGGAACACTCGGGGATTCACTGGAAGTGGCAATTGACGGAATTGCCTTTGAAGGGCTTTGAGGAGATTGATTTGGCCTAGGGGCATTTAGGTCATTTGTGCCTAGTTAGAGACTTAAACTATATGTTTCTTCAGCTGAGGGAAAGCTTAAATAGAGTAAAAAGAAAACATAACAACTTTCTCTCTCCTGTAGCTCTCTTTCCCTCTTCTTGGTAGCTTGACAATTTTGAGGAATTGGAGGAACCAAGCTTAGGAAATTGAAGGGTTAAGCTTGTGATACTTGGGGATTAGTTCAAGGGTCATTTCATCTCAGAGGTAAGGGCTTGAATTCAAATTTCTTCATGATAATTCTGTGGTTTTGTTGGAAGCTTTAGTATTTGCATGTGTGAGAGTTTGGAGAGTGAATTTTGGGTTTTTGATGAGTTTTAATCAAGTAGTTAGCTAGGTTTTGTTACTGGAAAAGTGTTAAACTGGTTATGGGGATTGAATTGAAGTTTTGAGTATGATTGGGTTCAATTTAGTTAGGTTTAGCTAAAGGAAAAACCCATAAATTTTGGGTTCGAAGGGGTCAGGCTGCGACCCTGCTCTTGGCATGCCGCGACCCTCTTGAACCAAAGGAGCCAAGGAGGGCTCTGTTGCGAGGGCGCGCTGCGGCCCCTCTTAGGCTGGGGCGCGGCGCATGTCTTGTGAATTGGGGAGGCTGAGCCTCTGAATGGGGCGGGCCGTGGTGCTTAAGGGGGTTTTGGACCCCGAGAGGGTTTTGAGTGCGGGAACTCAACCTTAAGGGCTTGGGATCGATCCTACTGCCGTGTTTAGTGGAATTCGATGTCCTGGAGGCTAGGACTCGGTCTAGAAGCCTTTATTCATTCATCGTTGATGGGATTCTTTATTATGGTTGTTACTAGGTCAACGCTAGGGGCTCGGATCAGGGATCGTACTCAAGAGTCGTTTATTGGTAGCTTGCGCTTGGACTGAAGGTAAGAAAATTGCACCCAGAATATGATATACATGATTGGGGCTCGACCTGAATGCTGAGTATAATTTTGATTTAGGCGTTAGGCCTGTGAATGCGCATGATTATTATTATGCCTATGTATGTTGTTTAAATGTATTATAATACATTGTATCTGTATATATATATATGATAAATGGGTTACGTGATTGTCTGATATGATTATTGGGCTCGGTTTATAATCTAGGGATTCGTTGTAGTATCTAGTTAATGATCGACTTAATAGTCGAAGGCATATATGATTTGAGGGGCTCGACTTATAAGTCGAGGGTGTTTAAGCTTCGACTTACAAGTCGGGGGTATGTGAGGCTCGACTCATAAGTGGAGGACTTGTAGGACTCGGCTTATGAGCTGAGATTGGCATTACACACGTGGAGTGCAGGCCACTATGGCTTGGCCACCTTAGAGGTGAGCCAAGCACCTGACTGGCTCGAATGCCAAAAAAATTGAACAGGAGTGCGACACGCACTTATGCAACTCTATGGTTGCTGATTTGTATAATGTTTATGCTAGATTCTGTTATTACTGCTAGTGTGATGTATTACTCCGTGAATTGTTGAATATGTTTTCTTGCTGAGTCTTTTGGCTCACGAGTGTTTTGTGGTGAAGGTAAAGGTAAGGAGAACCTTGGCTAGCCATGAGTTTGAGAGCAATAGCAGGGACATGTACATATGCAGTCTGCTTGACCACCACGTCCAAGAAACTCAAGGAATCTAGGGTTTAACCCAAATTTTGCCGCCTAGGTCAGCTCATTATGTAACCTTGGTGTTGTAACCAACTTTTAAACTTGTGTTTTTGGGATCCCATGTAAAGAACAAAGTTTTTTATTCAATGAAAATGTTTATGACTTGACCAAAATTTAAATTCCTAAACCTTTAGTGGCTTAAGCGCATGTTTTGTCCAAATGACTTGTTTAGCAAGTTCAGCACTGATTTTAAACACACTTGGTAACGGACCCTAATTAGCAGGGCGTTACAAACAAGGTGTTCAAAGATTACCAGGATTGGTTTGTGATTGCCTTTATCGACGATATTTTGGTATACTCTCAGTTAGAGATTGGCGAAGGCCAAGGAACGCCTTAGAGAACAAGAGTTACCTTGGATTGGCAAGGTATTACATGCATTTTGTGGAAGAGTTCTCAAGGATTGCTATATCGTTGACAAAGTTGACACGCAAAATCAGAAGTTTGCATGGTCATATAATTGTGAGAACATCTTCCAGGAATTTAAAAGGTGATTGCCTATGCATCATGTTAGTTGAAGGACATGACCAGAGATGGAATAGAGTTACTGGTGGGACAGTTGGCCAACATTATGCTTCAGTTTCTTTTTTTAGAGAAGATCAAAGGAAACTAGTTGAGTGACCCACAAATGGGAAGGATTGGAGGGGATGTCTTCGCTATAATAGCTAAGGACTATACAATGTCAGGCATGAATTTATTGAGGTATAAAGATCGGATTTGTATTCTAATGGACACTGGGATTAGATGAGAGAATCCAGATGAATCTCATAGTACCCCCTTATTCTCTACATCCAGGCACCATGAAGATGTACCAAGATCTGAAAGCTTATTATTGGTGGCCTAGGATGAATAGGGACGTAGCGGAGTACATGACAAAGTGCCTGACCTGTTAGTAGGTCCAAACAGAGTATCCAAAACCAGTAAGGTCGTTACAACCTTTGGGTACTCCATAGTGGAAGTAAGAGGACATCATGATGGATATCGTGGTGGGATTGCCTAGGATAGTAGGCTAGTATGATTCACAAACTTTTATCGATGAGGCTGAATAATATAGTTGACCAGTATGCAAATCTCTATGTGAGAGAGATAGTACACCTTCATGGAATTCGAGGTCTATCTTATCCGATAGGGACCCTATTATTACTTCCAAGTTTTGGGAAAGCTTATAGAAGGTGATGAGTATATAGTTGAAGTTCAGTACAGCGTATTATCCTCAGGTTGATGGTAAATCAGAGAAGATTATCCATATATTAGAGGAAATGCTGAGAGCATGTGTATTGGACTTTGAAGGGTCCTGGAATGAATATTTGCCTCTAATAGAGTCTTCCTATAATGATAGCTACCAGTTGATTATTGGAGTGTCACCTTATGTGATGTCGTATGGTAGGAAGTATAGATCGCCCATTCACAGAGATGAGATGGGTGAGAGAAAGTATTTGGGTCCTGAGGTAGTTCAGAGGACCACTGAAGCTATTAAAAAGATTAGAGCTCGGATTCTCGCTTCTCAGAATAGACAAAAAATTACGTTGATCTAAAATGCAGGAACATGAAGTTCCAAATGTAAGACTATGTCTTCCTTAGAGTCTCACCATGGAAATGAGTGAGGAGATAAGGGCAAGTTGAGCCCTAGATTTGTAGGACTGTTTGAGATGTGGAGAGGATTGGTCAGGTGGCCTATAGATTAGCCTTACCTTCGACATTGTCGGCCATACACAATGTATTTCATAATTCCATGTTGAGGAAACATGTATTAGATGAGACTCATGTGTTGAGTTATGAGGGTCTAGAACTGGAGGCAGATCTCTCCTATGAGGAATAGCCAGTCCATGAAATGAGACAGAAAGGATAAGATTCTGAGGAACAAAACTATACCTTTGGTTAAGGTATTATACAGAAACAGTAAGGTCGAGGGAGCAACCTGGGAACTGGAATAAGATATGCGGGATCTATATCCCAAGTTGTTCAGGTAAAATTTCGAGGACGAAATTCTTGTAAGGAGGGGATAATTGTAACGTCCCAAATTACCTAATAAGGCTTAGGGCCTTGATTAGGGGGCCAGGATGGAAAATTATGGAAATTATGTGATATATATGTGTATCATTATGTGATTATGTGAGTTATATTATAATATGACTTGATATGCATGTTTAGGTGTATTAAATATGCATGTGGTCCCATTTTTTATTAAAAAGGGAAATTTTCGTAATTTGGCCCGTTATGGGTATATTTGGCATAGATGTGATATATGTGTGAGACCACATCATTATGTGGATATATTTGGGTTACTCGGCACGAGGCGATCGTAAGGAACAAGCTAGTGGGAAAGTCACAATGGGACCAATACTTGACTTGGGGTGGGTCAAGGAGTATTTTGAAATTTAGTAGAATTCGACATCCTGGAGGCTAGGACTTGATCCAGAAGCCTGTGTTTACTTGTTATTGACGAGATTATATATTATGGTTATGACTAGGTTATCACTAGAGGCTCGGAACTGGGATCGTACTCGAGGGTCATTCATTGGTAACCTGTGCTTGAACTAAAGGTAAGAAAACTACACCCGATATGTGATACGTGTGATCATGGCTTGGCCTAAATTGTTGAACATGAACATGAATAGGGCATGAATGCCTGAGAATGTGCATGATTATGATTATTCTTGTGTTTATTGATTAAGCATGTTGAAAGCTTTGTATTTGGATATTTGATGTATGATATATGTTGGTGTGCATTATCTAATTGAGAAAGGCTTGACTTATCAGTCAAGGATGACAATAGCGTTGACCGCTGGTCGTAAAGCATTGACTTATCAGTCAAAGGTGGAAATAGCGCACTGAGCGCTGGTTGTTATCGTTATGCTTAACCAGGAGCGCATCATACGCTTGACCAACCTATTGGTCGTGGAAAACTCAGCGCTAGGTACGCTGGCCCAGCTCCAAGGCTGGTTATACAGTGGATAGGGCAATGGGTCCCGGGATGACTTATTAGTCTCATATCCTAGGGCTGGCCCCAACATTGACTTATAAGTCAAGGTTGACCTTAGCACGCTGAGTGTTGGTCGTAAAGCATTGACTTATTAGTCAAAGACGACCTTAGCACGATGAGTGTTGGTTGTAAAGCATTGACTTATTAGTCAAGGACAACCTTAGCATGCTGAGTGCTAGTCGTAAAACATTGACTTATGAGTCAAGGACGGCCTTAGCACGCTGAGTGTTGGTTGTAAAGCATTGACTTAAGTCAATGACGACCTTAGCACACTGAGTGCTGGTAAAAAAGCATTGACTTATGAATCAATGACGATAATAGCGCGCTGAGCGTTGGTCGATATGGTTATGTCTAACCAGGAGCGCATCATATGCTTGACCAACCTATTGGTCGTGAGAAAACTAGAGCGCCAGGTATGTTGGGCTAGTCCCAAGGCTGGTTATACAGAGGATAAGGCAAAGGGCCTCAAGGTGACTCATTAGTCCCATATCCTAAGGCATTGAACCCCAGTATGATTCCATAATCATGTATTTTGGGCGCTTAGCCCCGATATGATGCATTCATCATTTATCTTGGGCTATTGGCCCTTATGATGATGTAGTCATTTATGATGATATGCATGCATGAGTAGGGTTATTACTGCTAGACATGCTTATTATGATTGGTAACATGTTATTTACTACTTATGAGCACGTTTAAGTTTTCTTACTGAGCCTTGGCTCACGGGTGCTTTGTGGTGCCGGAAGGGGGAGAAAAAAACTGGACCATCCTTGAGTTGGAGAGCTTAGGTGACGAAGTGTACATATGCGACTACTCGACCACCACGACCGAGGGTTTAAAGAGGAGCTAGGGTCAAACCCTATTTTGTCTCTTAGGTCGACAGGTTGTAACTTTTTCATTGTAGTTAGCCTTTTAAATGTATTTTGGGATCCCATGTATAAAGTAAATGTTTTAGTGAAATGAATGTATCTTTGACTAAACTTTTTAACCCTAAACTGTTAATCACGTTTAGTTATACGGTTATGGCCAAATGACTCGTTTAGAAAGTTTAGCACTATTTGAAATACACAGTGTAACGGTCCCTGGGTAGTAGGGTGTACAAAGACCGTTATACTATGTATTTTAAATAGTGTTAGACTCGCTAATCAAGTCATTTGGCCATAAACGTGCAACTAAACGTAATTCACGACTTAAGGTTACACAATTTTGACAAAAGGAATATTCGTTTCATTAAAACGTTTAGTGCGTACATGGGATCCCAAAATAAATGTTTACAAGGACGTTTACAGTTCCAAAAGGGTAATTACAACTCAAAATTTACAAACAGCCGACCTAAGCGGCAAAATATGGTTCAACCCTAGTTCCTTTGAGAAATCCTGGCCGTGGTGGTCGAGAAGCTGCATATGTACACGTCGCCACCGAAGCTCTCCAACTCATGGGTGTTTCAGCTTCCCTTTCCCCTTACCTGCACCACATAGCACCCGTGAGCCAAGGCTTAGTAAGAAAACTTAAACATGCTCATAAGCAGTTAATAAAATATTACAAAATCATAATAAGCATGTCTAGCAGTAATAACCCTACTCATGCATGCATTCTATTCAAATAAATGACTACAGCGTCATATCGGGGCCCATTCCCCTAAATAACTTACTAATAAGTCATACTGGGGCCTAGTGCCCTAGGATATGGGACCATGGAGTCACCTCGGGGCTCATTGCCCTATCATTTGTATAATGAGCACTGGAGCTGGCCCAGCATACCTGACGCTTTAGTTTTCCAATGACCATTGGGTCGAGCAAGCGTACATCATGCTCCTTCTTAGGCCTAACCATAACGACTAGCGCTCAGCGCGCTATTGCCGCCCTTGACTTATAAGTCAATGCTTTCGCTTAGCGTTCAACGCACTACTGCCGCCCTTGACTTATAAGTCAATGATTTTCAATAAGATAATGCAAATAAGCATACATCATTTAAAAATTATCCAGATACAGAGCATTCAAGCATGCTTAATCAAACAATCACAGGCATAAACATAATCATGCACATTTACAGGGGTCTGAGCCCTAATCATAACTATATCTAACAACTGGGCCAAGCCCTAATCACATACATCACGTATTGGGTACAGTTTTCTTACCTCTGGTCCAAGTGCAAGCAAATAGGTAAGCAAGCATGACTTCCAAGAAAGATCCTCTCCCGAGCCCTAGCGGTAATCTAGTCACAACCCACAAATAACGTTCTCATTACTATTCGATTCTATAATTGAACCCCGGGACTAATCCCGTGCTCTCGGGACCTCCAATTTCTACCCACACGGGGTGGTGAAATCGTCCCCCGAGCCCTTGGGCCTATGCCCTAAAATTACAAAACTAAGGCCCCTAAAAAATGACCTAGCACTGCAGCACCTAGCCAAGGCTACCTTGCCCTAGAACACCCTAGCGTCGCGGCTCAGAAGAACAATGTCGCGGCGCCCTTGCGCGAACCCATAAAATATGGGTTTTTCCCCCCATTTTCTCTTAATAAAAAACCCTGGAAACTCACCACAGCTCCAACCAAAACTAGAATTATACCCCACAAACATTCCCAACCATCCTAAACAACTAATACACCCCAAAAACCAGCCAAATCTCTAACCAAAATCAAAACCCAACCACTAGCATAAAAAATTTGCTAAAACTTAAACCACAGTAGGAAACCACCAAAAATCCAGAGCAAAACCTTACCTCAATAAAGAATCACTACCCCTGTGTTGTTCCAATTCAATCCTAGCTTAGACTCCCTTCAATTCTAAGCTTTCCTCCTTAACAAAGATTAAACTCCCCAAAGCTTCAAGAGATAGAGAGAGGAACAAGAGAGAGAGAGACAAA
Organism: Humulus lupulus; assembly: GCF_963169125.1. NCBI lineage: Eukaryota > Viridiplantae > Streptophyta > Magnoliopsida > Rosales > Cannabaceae > Humulus > Humulus lupulus. The sequence continues at coordinate 34,029,991 of NC_084793.1, read as the reverse complement.
GAGCTGAGAGTGTTTTCCTTGGTTCTACTATGTTCTAAATTGGCTGAGTATATCTCTCCCTTAGGCAAGTAATGACTAAAATACCCTTTGCCCTTTATCTTACTCTCTAACGCCCTCAAGAGAAAAACCGTCATTGCCACCTTTCCCGCTAATCCAAATTAATGCCTCATGATTCCTGTTACTTCCAATATCCTCAAATAATCACTAAATAATTCTCCATTACCCGATCAATCCCGGTAATGTACTAAATTACCAAAATACCTCTAGGCTCACCCTGAGCTGGGTATTTGACCCCGTTATGACTAGACCGCTAACTTGCTCTCTAGGATCGCCTCATGCTAAATAATCCAAATGTATCCACATAATAATGTGGTCTCGATCATATAACACACACATATATATATATTAAAATATGCCATCAATGGGCCAAAATTATAAAAATGTCATTCTAATAAGAAACAGGCCCACATGCGTGCTTCATACACCTAAACATGCAAATACATTCATATTATAATATAACTCACAAAATTGATATAATCATGCATATTATCACATAATAATGCAATTAAATCAATTATTACCCTCCTGGCCCTCTAATCAAGGCACTAAAGCTTATTAGGGAAATTGAGACGTTACAATTAATGATAAAATTTAATGGACAATGATACTAAATACCATGACAATTATAAAATTATTAATTATAATGGACAAAATATTAAAAAACTTATATGTGAAGTACAATTATTGCACCTTATCATTGGATAATTAATATGAGTATTAAACTTTTAAGAATGAAATATATAGAAAACAATAACATAATCATGTTAAATATTAATAAGGAAAATTTACATATATCACTAAAAGTTAAGAAAATTTTACATTTTTACGGTTACACAGAATTTTTTTTCTTTTTAGCTGTTCAAACTTTTTTTTCTTTCAAATTATACTACTTCTTCCCTTCGCCGAAGAAGAAGCCATTTCTTGGGAGAGGCGATGGGTCTAGGCCTGCGCAGAGGGCTGGTCGGCTCAAAGTCGAAAAGTTATACTACTCATGCATGTGCGTATATGTATTCCAAAGTTGAAAAGTTGAATATATATATACATATATATATTATATACAATCAATTCAATTGCATCATATTATATATATAATTATTTTGTGTTAGATGCTATTGTGTTGATATCATCTTTAACAATCTTATGAATAAACTTTTCAACATGTAATCAGAAAAAATAAATAAATCCTATATATATGGTTAATTTTATTACCAATAATTCAGTTCATGGCCAATACTAGTTAAAAACATTGCTTGCTATCAACCAAGTCATATGCGTAATAAACTTATTACATATACTCCTTTCAATTTGAACTTTGAGATTTTAGCTGGGTTTGTTTGTTTTAGAATATATGACATGATAACGATGATAAAATGGAAACACAGATAGAACTCTTAAGTATTCATTAATATGAACCTCTAAATATAATCATGTTTGTATTTATGTATATAGTTATTAGGCACTGTAATATGTTATTACACATAAGAGAGTGAGTGTGGTAATCTGTTTTACAACTAAAAAACAGAGTTATTCTTCATATGGAAGAGGGACACTGAGTTGTTCCTTAGCATAAAACACCCCAAATACATTTTCGTATGTATATTGTACTTAATATGGAGAGAGAGATTGTTCTCAATGTGAACACGTCCAGAGAAAGGGAAAAATGTGTATTCATTCGACACTCTCTCCAACAATACATATAAAAATTAGTGTGGATGAGATTATTGTAGAAGCAACACAGTGGACTTCTTACATATATGTATGACTATGCAATTGGTAATAATTAATTGCACTAATATTTTTTTTGGTGAGAGACGTGGTCAAAACCCATTTTAATTTTGATTGGTGAGAGAAAACCAAAATGTCATAAAAGTAATAAAACAAAAACTTGATGTAACGACCCAAACTCGCTAATAAGACTTAAGGGTTTTGATTAGTGTGCCTGGAGGGCCTAATGGGAATTATGTGTGACTTTAATGAGTAAAATGTATGATTATGACTTAAAGCATGTTATATGACTATTTGAATATTCGAGATGCATGACTATGTGTATTAGTATGCATGTAGGCCCTGACTAGGTTAGAATGGCATAACTGTAATTTTGGCCATTATGGGCATAATTGTATAGATATATGTGATAATTGTTGAGACCACATTATTATGTGGATATATCTGTGATCTGTGACTCGAGACGATCCTAGTGAGCAAATTAGCGAAAAAGTCATGGCAGGGATTTATACCCGGCTCGGGGTGAGCCTGGGGGTATAAATGGGAATTTAGTGAGTATATTGGAGTCTATTTTAACAACGAGGAATATTATTGGTGATTAATTAGGTATTGGGAAGTAAGCAGGAAAATATTAGAGACACTCGAGGAACTAGCGGGAATTGGGCGAAATGACCAAAATACCCTTAAGTGGACTAAAGGATTTGGGATTAAAGGGGAGGGTATTGTGGTCATTTGGCAGATAGAGATAAGCAAAACTGAGGCTTTATGTTAGTGGAAGTTGTAGAATAATATAGAAGTCTGAGGAAAAGAAAGAAAAAGAAAGGGAGGAAAACATAGTTGTTTTCTCTAGGGTCAGTTTGTGGTTCTCTCACCATTTCTCCTGGGTTTTCTTGGAGCAAAGCTCAGAGGAGAGCTAGGTTAGGCTGAGCATCAAGGATCCTAAGTTAGGCTTGAAGAATTGGCAGGGGTTTAGCAAGAACACACCATCACTTGAGGTAAGACTTTGTAGCTTCTTCAGTTTCTGGTTTTAGTTTTTGACCTATGGTGCATAAGCTGGATTTGAGGGGAACTTTAGGGAATTCAGGCCAAAGGGTGAGGAAGAGCAAGCTAAGGAGGTGTAGAGGTTGTCTTGATATCGAATTTCCATTAAAGGTATGAAATTCTAAGCTTTAAACTTTGAAGGTTTGATTGTCTTTGCTGAGTTTTTGAAGTCTGTGAGCAACAATGGTGAATTTTGAGATTAGGGATGCATGTGATTGGGTTTTGAGTATTTGGGATGCTTGGGATGAGTGGTGTGTGTTAATAAGCTTGTTTTTGAGTTTGGTGAAGGTTTGGAGAAGTTTTAGTTAAGTTTGGCTCGAGGAAATCGCAGGAAGGGAAACTGAGTTGTTGCCTGTCTGTGACTAGCGCTACAGCGCTAGCCTTTGGGCGCTGTAGCGCTAGGCCATGCATGCTGAGGGAATTTTGGTTCTGCTTGTAGCGCTGTAGCGCCCTCCAATGAGCGATGTAGCGCTACCCTGTCTTCATAAATGGATTTTAGGGTTATTTACAAGGGTTTTTGACCAAGGGTTCGGGGTTCGATTCCACCACCTTGTTTGGTGGAACTAAAACTTCCCGAGGGCTCGGGATTGGTCCCGAGGCTAGGTTTTGGACTTGAGGTTCGGTGATGACTTTGACCTATGGTTGTGTTTAGGTGAGCGCTAGGGCTCGAGAGGGATCGTGCTCAAGGAGTCAGGTGATCAAAGCTAGCGAACCGAAAGGTAAGAAAACTGCACCTGGTTATATGTTTGTGATGGGACTAAGTGCTCCCGATATTTGAATTATGTCAATGATGGTATTATGCCATGGGACATGTGATAGCGGCCTAAGGGTGCCGTACACAATATTTGCGCACGGGGCGCAGCTTGGCCACTGGTAGCCGAGGACAGCTTAATATTCACTGAGCTCGGTTTAAGCGGGCCAGAGTCAGTGGGATAACGGAGGGTGCAGCCTGAGGGTGCTAACCCTAGTTATCATATGTGATTTGGTGTATGCTATGAATTGATATGCTTATTATGTTGGATACTTGACTATTCTGAATGTTGATATGGTTAAGAATATGTGATGCGGTATGAGATATTGATTTGTCTGTTGATTGCTTATGCTCTGTTGTTATGTTTTCTTGCTGGGTCTTGGCTCATGGGTGCTACGTGGTGCAGGTAAAGGCAAAGGCAAGTTGGACCAATCCTGAGATGGAGGGCTGCGAGGTGGAATGTATATAGCCAGATGTTCGGTCGCCATGGCCGAGGAGTGGATCAGGACAAAGATTGCCTATTTGTCTATTTTACCTTAATATGGCTAATACTGTATTTAGTCCTTGAATATTTTGTAAACAGTTTCAAACTAAACATTTTTGGGATCCCGTGTAAACAGGAAATGTTTCTTAATGAAAATGTGACTTCTGAGACCAAAACGTTTTAACCCTAGTTCCTTTGTGGTTTCAATAACACATTTTAAATTAACGACTTGATTAGCAAGTCTAGCACTTTGTAAACACAGTGTAGCGGTCTTGGCTATCCAGGGCGTTACACTTGATTAAAGTAATTTAATATTAATACATTACTGGTGTATATTATGTAATGTATTACACTCTATAATCTATAACTTATTGCATACTAATAGAAGATAGTTTGACCATATATTTTGTCGTTGGTAAATGTCTAGAAAACTATAAAAATTCCACATAGGTTGATTGATGTAATGCCCCAAATTTCCTAATAAGGTTTAGGACCTTGATTGGGAGGTCGGGAGGGCCATAATTGATTTATTATGATATTCAATGATTATATGCATGTTTATGTGAATTATATTATTATATGATGGTAAATGCATGGATATGGGTTCATTTTTAATTATAAGGGCATTTTGGTAATTTGGCCCATTGAGGGCGTGATTGTGTATTTTCGTGCATGTGGGCGAATTATAAATAATACCACATTATATGTGGATCGGTTCGAGCCATTCGGCATGAGACGATCATGGAATGCAAGTTTTCGGTCTAGTCATAACGGGATTAAGTTCGGGGCTCGAAGTGAGTCTCGGGGTAATTTGGTGGTTAGAACGCTGCCGGGAATTAAAGGGTAACGGGATGTGAATTATTGGTATTTGAGAATATTGAGAATAATGAGAATTGGAGGGTGTTAATTATAATTAACGAGATAGGCGGGAAATGCCGATTTTACCCTTGGGAGTTTTTAGAAGCCTTTATTTGACCTAGGGGCAAAATAGTCTTTTCACCCCTAAGATATACATCAGTCCTTTGAGTTTAGAAGGCTGTGGAATTGTTAAAAAACAGAGCATCAACAACCTTCTTTCTCTCCCTCACCCGTGCACCATTTTCCCTCTTTCTCTCTTTGGAATTTTGAAGCCAAATTTGAAGGAATAAGCTAGGAAATCAAGGTTTGAGCTTAGGAACTTGATTCAGCCATTGAAGGGGATTCAAAATCAAGCTTGAGGTAAGGAAACTCAGCCATGAAAGTCTTGTTATACCCTGTTTTCTTTTAAGTTTCATTTGAGGATTTTGATGTGTTAGTTGGAATTAATGGAAGTTTGGTTGGTGTTTAACTTGGGTTTTGATGAGGGTGAGTTGTAGATGAAGTTTAGGGGTTGAATTGGGTGTTAGGTTGATGTTTGGGATTGGTTTGAAGGGTTGGCTTCAAGGAAAACGCAAGGGAAGAAATTCTGGTTTTTGCTGTTTTGCATAATGAGTCACGGCATGGCTATGGTGAGCCGCGGCCCATGTTGCTTGGCAGAGAAGGGCCGCCTCTGTCTGAGGGGCGAGCCGCGGCGCGGATAGGGAGGGTCGCGGCCCATAAGGAATTTTTGGCCAGAAATGAGTTTTTAGCTTGGGGATTCAAGCCTTAGGCCTCATGGTCGATCCTATTACCCGGTTTAGTAGTGTTTGATGTCTCAGAGGCTAGGTTTTGGTTTGGGAACCTTTGTTTTCGTTTTCATTGATGAATCATATATCTTGGTTATGACTAGGTGACCGCTAAAGGACTAAAAGTTGATCGTTCTCAAGGGTCGTTCTTTTAATCATTCTAGCTCGAATCTGAGGTAAGAAAACTGCACCCCATATGTGACATGCATGGTTATGTTTGATGCATGTTGGATGTTTAAATGTAAACATTGATAGCATATTGAATGCTTAGCAATTTTTCCCATTTGCATATGATTATTATTGAGGCATGCTGGATGGTTAAGTGTGATGCATGTGATGCACGAGAAACATGTGATTAGGGCATGCCATGGATGATGAATATGAGATTGGTCAAAGCTTGAGTCTCTGTGTTTGTGCATGATCATTATTATGCTCGCAATTGTTAAGTAAGCATGCTGAATGCCCCATCTTTGGATGTTTGACATATGATATATGTTTGGTAGCATTGCTTACTTGTACATGGTACTGACTCATTAGTCAGAATTGGCAAAGGTGTTGGTATCAACTATGAAGCTGTGACTCATTAGTCAGGTCGGCAATGGTTCGGGCACTGGTCACACAGTGCTGACTCATAAGTCAAGACAGCCTTAGTGTGTTCCACGCAAGCCAACAAAGATTAGATCTAATCGACATCTGCATTGAATGACTCAAATGAGCATTAATGCCGGACCGACCTCAAGTTCGATGAATATTAAAAAGCGCTTGTCTAGCCAAAGGCTAGTCATTTAGAGCAGGGCCAGCGAGCCCTGTGACTGTTAGGTTACATGGCTATGGGCACCGGCCCCACAGTGACGTGCTTGTCAGTCGCTTATCTGATAAAAGCCATTGCAGGAAAGCCCAGGTAACGGTGTCGTTACACGGCTATGGGCACTGAGCCCCTAGTGACTTGTTTGGCAGTCACTCAGTATGGTTTAACAAGACCTCAAAGTGATATTCACTCATCTGATTAGAGCTATGAGCTATGTATGATTATTTTGATCATCATATGCATGGCTTTGGGTGCTGAGCCCGTAGTGACTTGCCTATTGGTCACTCAGTATGGTTTACCAGAACCTCAAGTGTTGAAACACTCATTTGATTAGGATTGACTTGATAGTCCTCCAATCAGAAGGGCAGGATTTCTTATCCTGGATACCCCAGCATTGTTTGAATTCATTTGCAAGCTTGAATAAAGCTATGTTTGCTAGGCATGCCAGATATGACATGATATCATGATATGACTGTTCATGAGCATATGAGTTTTCTTGCTGGGCTTCGGCTCACGGGTGCTATGTGGTGCAGGTAAAGGCAAAAGGAAGCTGGACCATCCTTGAGTTGGAGAGCTTAGGTGATGACGTGTACATATGCAGCTGCTCGACCAATACTTGGGCGAGGTTTGAAAGAGGGACTAGGGTTAAGCCCTATTTTGCCGCTTAGAACGGCCTGTTGTAAATATTTTCTTGTAATAGACTCTGAAATTATATTTTTGGGATCCCAATGTATATAGTAAACGTTCTAATGAAACGTTATATCTTAACCAAAAATTTTAATTCCTAAACCGCTAATCATACTTAGTTACACGTTTATGGCCAAATGACTCGATTAGCGAGTTTAGCATTGTTTGCAATGTGCACTGTAGAGGTCCCTGGAGTTGGGGCGTTACAACTGACCTCTTAGTTTTGCAACTCCAAAACTTTTATTGGTTGTAGTAAAAGACAAAAACGGCTAATATTAACACCAACACTAATAACATTGAAAAATATTAGAAATTAAGTTTACTAGTGGTACACATACTCCATTACAACTTATATATATATTTATATAACTATTGGGCCCAAAATGTTCGGCCCAAAAACCCTTTCCTCATTTATCAAATATTCAAAACGGAACATTTTGGCAAAGAGAAGTTCCGAAGGCAGAAGCTGTGGGTCAGAGGCGATCCGCGCCTCTGACCCCTGAGCGAGACATTCGAAGTTGGTATTTTTGGAGGGAAATTCAGTTATTTCTTCCCCCCCCCCCCCCCCCCCCATTCCAGGGTTCGCTTGAACCAACCAACCACTTTGCATATTTTGTCCTATAAATATAAGATTCGTAGAAGGGAAATGGATCGAACTCTGAACGGACTTAAGCATCGGAGTGTCTTTCTTGCAGGTGATCCCGACGAGTCAAAGGCAATATTCATCACCGGAATAGTGACTAAGCATCATCCATAATTGGGAGAAACCTCCAGATATAGAAAGACAAATTGTTGCTCCAACAATTGGCGCCGTCTGTGGGAATCGAAAAACATTTCGGCCTTAGCCACGTCGTCGAACCAAGAAATCAAGATCCTTTACGAACCTTGAAATCATGCCACCAAAAGGCAATGGAGTTCCGGCCCCAGTCGCACAGAGAGTCCCTCCAGCAGACGTGAGCGATCAGATCGATAGAATGTGTCGCCTATTGGAAGCAAGCCAGCAGCGGTCCGATGAAGCAATCAAGACATTGCCCGAAGCTTAAGCTAGGCTCGAAGCTGAGATCGCTGAGTTGCGCAGATCCGCTGACACAACATGCAACACCCAAGCCCACAACAATCTTGATTCTGGCAGATCTGAAGTTCCAATTGACCGCATAAATTCCCCCAATCCAAACATGAACCCAGGTAACGAAAGATCCCAAGGCATCCCACCATCCTTCGGGGCCAAAGAGCGACAAGCCCCAACCTCCGACACCCATGGGCGGGCGGAAACAGAACCCACCGGACCCGCTTAGCCAGCAGCCGAAATCCGGCCTCAATGCACCACACCTCAAGCTACACACGATTCTCCCTCTGAAGGTCGTGTTCCCTCAATCCGGTTCTTGGACAGTTGGAAAGAAGACATGATGAGGGAAATGATGCAGAAGTTCTCAGATGGGCGATCAGCCTATGCCACAGAACATTTGGATCTAGTATCAAGAACTACTGAGAAATCGCCTTTCTCGAAATGGATTCAGAACGAGCCAAAGCCTCGAGACTTCATCATCCCTTCCTTGCTTGCGTTCAATGGAAAGGGAGACCCACTAAACCATTTATTCCAATTTCAACAGAAGATGGTATTAGAAGCTAATAACGAAGCCATTCAATGCAAAGTCTTTTCAACGACTTTCTCCGGGCCAGCTCTATTATGGTTCCAACAATTAAAGCCCGGGTCACTCAACAGTTTTAGTGATCTCCGACGGAACTTCTTACAGCAATACAGTGCAAACCGAGAGGCACCCAGAACAATGGCCGATCTCTATCGGATTGAACAGGGGGAGAATGAACATCCGAAAGCATACTTACAGCGTTTCATTAACCTCGTGCATCAAATCCACGACGTCGACCCACTCACTGCAGCAAATCTCTTCGTCAAAAGCTTGCAGGTGGGATCTCTCTTACATGAGAATCTCACCATGACACCACCATACGACATGGCAGACGTGCATACCCGAGCCGAGGGCGTCTTCAGGGTCCTGGAATTTCGAGAATGCGCACAGAAGAAATATGCACTCATCTCTGCTCCGCCAAAAAATAATCCTCCACCACCTGCTAGGGATGACAAGAGGAAGCGGAACCAAACAGATCTCACGAAGGAAGGAAAAAGGCCAAGACAGGATCGACAGTCATCACGATACCCGTCTTTCGAATACACCGTCCCGCAAGAAGTCATTTATGAAGAAAATAAAGACAGGCCTATCTGGCGAGAGCCCTACAAAATTACCACTCACGATACCCGTCTTTCGAATACACCATCCCACAAGAAGTCATTTATGAAGAAAATAAAGACAGACCTATCTGGCGAGAGCCCTACAAAATTACCACTCCTTTTGACAGAAGGGATAAAAGCAGATATTGTCTCTTCCACAAAGATCATGGTCATACGATCGCTGAATGCCACAACTTGAACAATCAGATCCAAGCCCTCATGAGGAGTGGGAGGCTTACCCAATACATCAAGGAGACGGGCAGACCAGGCGCCTCGCGGCATAACCCCGCTTCTGCCCCCGCTCCACAAGCGTCAGACTCCATGCACGCAGCCTCTGACTGCACCCAGGAGCCTCTTAAGCAAGTCCCTATGATTCATGGGATCATAGAACCCACTGACGATCAAGAGCATACAACCAAAATCCATAAAAGGATGGAGGAACGAGTGAAGCGATACAAATCATTAGGCCACGTGGTCAATCTCATTACTTCAGAAGACAGAAGCTACTCAGCCTCTGCAATCACCTTCACCGATGCTGACCTGAAGGGCGTACACCTACCCCATGATGATCCACTCGTCATTTCCCTACAGGTTGACCATTGCCAGCTGGGCAGAGTTCTGATCGACGGGGGCAGTGGAGTCGACATCCTCTTCTGGGAAGCCTTCCAGAAGATGGGGCTAAAAGAGAATCAGATCCGGCCCTCCACCACGCCCATTTTGGGCTTCAACAGCCAAAGAGTATATCCAAAGGGCGTCATTCGCTTAACTGTGGTGGCCGTAGAACGCGCCCTGCTAGTAGACTTTCTCATTATAGATTCCACCACAAGCTACAACACCATCATGGGGAGAAATTGGCTCCACCGGATGCAGGGGGTAGTCTCAACTCTACATTAGGTGATGCGATGTCAATCACTCAACGGGCGCTACACCGTCGATATCAAGGGCTGCCAGAAGCAGGCCAAAAAGTGCTTCCTTACCTTGAAGGACATAAATAGCTCAGGCACTGCTTCCCATAATGACTCCCCTGATAAATAACAATTGCAGCAGGACCTACCAGCGTGCCTAAAAGGAATCGATCTAGAGGAAGACTAAGAAAAACCCCTAGTTACGATGGATACCTTAGAACAAGTGGGTCTAGACGAAGCTGACCCCTCTAAGACAGTGCTGGTAAGTACCCAGCTCTCTGGAGAAGAGAGACAAACCCTCATGCGATTTCTCAAGACTAGAATGAGAACTTTCACCTGGTCACCACATGACATACCCGGAATAGACCCCTTCGTCATGAGTCACAGCCTAAATATCTCCAACAACTTCCCACCTGTCAAGCAGAAGCAGAGGAGGTTCGCTCCAGAGGTGAATCAAGTCATACAAGAGGAGGTCAAACGGCTCCTGAGCACAGGGGCAATAGAAGAATGCCTATATCCCAGTTGGCTTGCCAACCCCGTCGTGGTCCCAAAGAAGAATGGGAAAAAGAGAGTATGCATAGATTACACAAATTTCAATAAAGCATGTCCCAAAGATAGTTACCCTCTACCAAAGATCGATCAGATGATAGACGCCACGGCAGGATATGAAAGAATGAGCTTCCTCGACGCTTCAATCAGATCCCCATGAAATTAGAAGATCGGATTCACACGGCTTTCATAACAGAAGGTGGTTTATATTGCTACAAAGTTATGCCCTTCGGTCTAAAGAATGCAGGCGCAACATACCAAAGGCTGATGCACAAGCTGTTTTCCTCATTGCTCGGGAGAAATATGGAGGTTTATATTGACGACATGGTCATCAAGTCTAAACAAAGCTCTTCACATATAGACGACTTGACCGAGTGCTTCGACATCCTTGATGCTTTTAGGATGAAATTAAACCCCTCTAAATGCGTCTTAGGGGTGTCCTCTGGACAGTTCTTGGGGTACGTCGTCAGTCAGAGGGGCATCGAGGCGAACCCAACACAGATTGCATCCCTCTCAGAAGTCAAATAACCACGAACCATCTGAGACATACAGGCTCTGACGGGCAAGATAGTAGCATTAAGCTGATTCATATCACGAATGTCTGACCGTTGCCAGCCCTTCTTGCAGTGCATAAGAAATTCTACCAACACCACCTGGGGACCAGAGCAAAGAAAAGCATTGGAAGAACTGAAAACTTATTTGAGCTCCCCTCCTATATTGAGCTCCCCCATAGCTAATGAAGATTTATTTTTATACATGTCCATCTCCCAATTCGTTGTGAGTTCTGTTCTCTTCCGAGAAGAATCCAATCGTCAGAAGCCAGTGTTCTACTGCAGCAAGATGCTTTTGGACATTGAAACTCGTTACAGTATGATGGAAAAGTTGGCACTCGCACTCCTTACGGCAAAGAAGAAGTTACGACAATATTTTGAAAGCCACACCATCATTGTCTATACGGACTATCCATTAAAGCAAGTATTCAGTAATCCCGACCTCTCTGGTAGGTTATCTAAATGGGCAATTGAGCTAGGGACGTACGATATTCAGTTCTCGCCACGAAAAGCTAAAAAAGGACAGGTACTAGCTGACTTCCTGGTTGAAATTCAGTCGTTCACCCCTGACACTCTGCTAGAATTGTTAGAATCAAAAGATCAATGGGTGTGGATGATGCATACTGACGGAGCATCCAATTCCCAAGGGGCTGGTATTGGCATCGTATTAGAAGCTCCCTCGGGCCTCAAAATCAAAGAAGCCATTCGTTTAGAGCAATCCACGACGAATAATGAAGCAGAATATGAGGCACTAATCTATGGTTTAGAATTAGCATGAGAAATGGGCATCCAACGTCTGAATGTCAGAGGAGACTCACAGCTTATGATAGAGCAAGTGGCTGGAAATTTCGATACTAAAGCACCCCATCTGGCTAGCCTTCTACAGAAGGTAACTGACTTGTGATCGCATTTTCGCCAGTTCGAACTCATACAAGTACCTAGGGAGCAGAATCAGAAGGCCGATGCCCTTGCCAAATTAGCCTCTGCAGGAGGTTGCACACGCCAGTCCTCCATATCGATAAGCCAATCAAGCAAAGACATGGAAGTCTATTCAACCTCATCAGAACCTGAATGCTGGATGGATCCAATCATAAGATACTTGTCCACCTCCGAACTCCCACCTAATCCAAAAGATGCAAAACTTCTGCGCCTTCGGGCACAGCGTTATTCCATAATCCATGGGACGTTATATCGCAAGTCCTTCAACGGTCCCTACCTACGGTGTTTGCGTCCATCAGAAGCTAAAAGATTGCTAGAAGAGATACATGAGGGGACATGCGGGAATCACACAGGGGGGCGGAATCTGGCACATAAAGCACTTACAGCGGGGTATTACTAGCCATACATGATGACAGAGGCACGTGACTATGCCAAAAAATGCGACAAATGCCAACGATTCGCACCCACCATCCATCAACCTGCTCAAACCTTACACTCCATTGTTGCACCTTGGCCTTTTGAAAAATGGGGTATGGACGTGGTAGGTGAACTACCTAAGGCTGCTGGAGGAAGACGGTATGCTCTTGTAGCCACTGATTACTTCACAAAATGGGTTGTGGCAGAGGCATACGTCACAGTTAGCAAAACAGACACTATGTCCTTCATTTGGAAGCATATCATATGTCAATTTGGGATACCATGGGAGATAGTCGTGGACAATGGAACCCCGTTCCAAAATGCGAAGGTACAAGAACTATGTGACACATACAAGATCAAGCTGAGCTTTGCCTTTGTCACTTACCCACCAGGCAACGGCCAAGCAGAAGCTTCCAACAAAGTTATCTTTGCCAACATTAAGAACTTAGAAGATAAAAAAGGAGCATGGGCAGAAGAACTACCAAAAGTGTTATGGGCATATAGAACAACAAAAAGATCCCCTACGGGAGAATCTCCCTTCGCCATGGTATATGGGACACAGGCCATCATACTGATAGAAGTGGGCCTGCCTACACTTCGAACAGAGATCGCATATGATCAAGCAACAAACAACATTCAACTATTACACAACCTAGACCTTCTGGAAGAAATACGCACGGTGGCACAATTACGACTAGAAAATTATCAAAAGGCTGCAGAACGCTACTACAACAAAAGAGTCCACTCACGCACATTTCGAGAAGGTGATTGGGTTCTGCGTAAAGTCACAGGCAACAAGAAGAAGCTAGAACCTAATTGGGAAGGGCCTTTCGAAATCATTAAAGTACTAGGCAAAGGGTCTTACACCCTAAAGAATGTACATAGTGGGAAAAACGTACCTCGTACTTGGAATTCAATGTCTTTGAAACAATATTATTGTTAATAGTTGTACTGTGCAATTCAAAAGTAATACAACAACTTTCCATTTTTTCACATTCTTTTAAATTTCTCTTGTATATTCAATTTCTTGACATTATTGTCCACCATATTACACCAAGCCAGACACGTGACAATTAACTTTTCACTCGAAAGGTTTCCTCAATTATATCCCCACCTACCCTTGTTCAAAAATAACATTATTCACGTGCACTCAAAAACTACCTACCACAAATGGCTATAAATAAATAATTATCTGAATGCTCGAAGTTGCCAACCTCCCCTAGTAATACACCGTATGTCTTTAATCTCAATACATACGTTACCCACACCTACACTCCAATAAACAAAGAGCAATAATAATGCGCAGTGAAGATCACACCCCGCACATTGGCACCAGGCTGAATCTCAGTAGATCGTGGTAGCAAGGCCACTACACACAATCTGCGTACACGATCCTACCGCCTCTGTCGTTTCACTGGATTTTGTACTGCATTCTAATCTAACTTGACTAAGCTCACAGGGAGCTACGGCCAGCCATTTTGCAGTCTAATCTGCCCTGACTACGCCGATCTGGTCGTCCAACGGAGGTGCACTACAAACCCTACCCTCTTACCCGCATAAGAGGAGCACCTCCTGCTGTCTACTCTGCCCTGACTATCACAGCAGAACCATCAGCTGTCATGCTTCGGATTCCTCACCAGTACACACTAGCTGGTTTGGCAATCCAAGGATGGGAGGAACTTTTCCTGCAGTCGCACCCATATCCTACACGAAGGGTGCCTCTAACAGGATACACGGCAGCCCAAACAAGCCATCACTATACTACACGGTATGGGTGCATTAGAAAGATACCCCTCCTCACAATATTGACCTCTTTGCCAACTCTACGCTTTGTCCCCCGCATTCGGTCTGAATCACATTAACCCCTCCGATCTCATGGGAAAGTTTCAGCCTCCAGAGGCCAAACCCGCTCCGATCAAGACCACTACAAAAATCCCTACGTGTAAGAAGGTCCACCACTCAACAATAACGACAACGCCGCAGAAGTACAACACTTTTATCACTACAACTTAAATTGGCAGATGCTAAGCATGGGCACACATATTTACTCAATTCCTTTCTCAATAAACAAGAATGAATATTTGTACTATGCACGATCAGAAGGAGATGTATACTCAAAAATGGCAATAAATCAGAAGTTGTTATTTATAAATTATGTTACATTAACGACGATATTAATTCCTGATTTCATAATTGATCTATTCTCTATGAACAACTATTTTCTTTCCCATAATTAATCCCATTCAATACGACGCATGTACTCTGCCATTGCACTCTCTAGCTTCGGATGGCCTAACCCATAGTGTTCACACGATATATAGTATGGGATGCCACTTCTGATAAGCTCTTCCATAGCCCATGTTGAGTAAAGCCACTGTGGGTTGTCAAAGATTCTCCTCAAAAAGGGAACCTTCGTCCGCTCACGGTGCTCACCTGCAACAACAATGTTGTCAGCTCCAACCCATCACCAAAACACCAAGACGGATCATTCACACAACACTTAATTGGGCATTCTCTCCCACCATCTGTATAATCTTTCGGTGTATCTCGCACGCAATGGCCTGAAGGTTCTATGAAGCTTCTAATCCGAATAAATTGTATGACTCACACCTGTCATCACGCCTTCAATTAGGTCCTAAACGACAATGAACACATCCAATACACATACCAAGATAACCAACAGGAAACAAAGCTCTATTTGTATTGATAATTTGCTCTATTACAATCATCTACATACTAGCATCTAAAAGAGCCCAAAGAATGTATATACAGAAATTAATTCAAAGAAAAACATGACAGAATTTAACAAAACGATAGTGTGTCATTCATTCTACGGCACCTCTTTCACCATCTGGCTTGGCCTCTGCAACAGGCGCGGATCCTGATGCCTTCTGATCAGACGCCACATTGGCAACACTATCTTCAACAGCTTCCCCGTTGGCATTATACATCGACCCCAGCGCGTCGCCCCTCAACTTCAACTTCTCCAGATGACACGGCAGATAGGAAATATGCAAATCCCCAAGTTCATTCAAGTACTTGTCGACATCATACTCTCCTATTTTTACATCGACGCTTTTACAATACATCTCCATTTTTGCCCATTTCTCCTTTGGGGTCTGCTTCTTATTATGTAATGCCATATCCAGATACTTCGCAGTATCTACTTCAGCCACCCTCACAAGTTTGCGTTCGGTGATATCCCGATCTCGAATGCGCTGCCTAGTGGCTTCAATCGCCGCCTCCGCTGCCCTCTACAAAACCAAAAACATTACGGAATCAACACACGTGTTTTATGGGCCCGTTAATTTTCTAATACATCAATAACAAAAGAAGAGTCTCATACCTCTGCCATCTCCTCCAACTGCTTCTTGGTTTCGGTCACTGCCTCTTCTGCTTCCTTCATCTTCTTCCCTAAATGAAGTTCAGCCTCCAACTTCTGCTTCTTGGCGTCCGCTACGCTGGCCTCAAGACCGTTTGACCTTCGCTCCAGCTCTTTTTTCTCCTTTTCTAAGATCTCCTTATCAGTCTGCAACGACACTATATCCTCTTCAAGGTCGTTCATCATACTGCTAAGCTTCTCCATACGGGCTTCATGCTGAACGCAGACTTGATTTTTCTCCATCCACTTATTGGTCATATCCACCAAGTCAGCTTTCAGTTTATCTCGCTCTAATTCAAGCCCAACAGTGCCTACCAGCTTCTCCTCTGTGGCAGTCACCCTCTTTTTTGCCTCTGCCAGCTCTGCCTCTAACTTCTTGATGGCTTCCACAAGCACGTCCCGATTTGCCTCGGCCATCTTTCTCCCTGCCCGCTCCTCTTCTAATTTCGCCATCTGCTCCGCCAGTTTAGAGCCATTCTGTATAGCCGTTGCATATTCTCGCCTTGCAGTAGAAGCGCATACATAGCTCTGTGATAAATCAATTATGCCCATTAAAAATAACATTACACACATATCACGAAATATAAAAATGGCCTAATTTTTTAACCAACTTACCATCCAGATGTGGTCTGATACTTGCTGCAATAAGTCACCTTGCCCGCTCAAGGATCCGATTGCTTTCGTAGGTAGATGGGGTCTGCTTATGCGTAGCATTTCCTCCATAACTTCAGTAGACGCAGAGGGGCCATATTCCGACATTACTCCTGTTCTGTCACTTGCTTCTCCCCCTGCAGATGCAGCCGCGAAAGCAACGGGGGCAGCTGGCTTCTCACCTTCAGCTAACGTCGATACCATAATGCTATCAGAAGCCAGCGCAATTGTCCTCACACCAGAAGAATACGTCTTCGAATGGCATGTAAACAAGCTATCATCTTCACCCAAATCACTTGGGAGGTACACCGGTGTCTGCACGGCAGAAGACGTTAGCTGCTCCAAGAAAGCGCTAGGAGATTCAAAAGTGCTAGTACCCTTCGGAGACACAACAATGACATCTCCCGGATGAGACTCAGAAGCAGTAGGTGATAATAAGGAAACATCAACACTGACAGGGTCAACACTTGTTACTTCGACAGCCCCTGATTCTTGACACCCAGGGGTAGTTTCAGATACAACAGTCTTACTGGGCTCAACTGGCAGAGGAGGGGTATCCGCAAAATCCTCTCCGAAGGCATCCTCTAGAAGCTTGTTCTTACGAGAGGCAGAAGAAGGACGTCTCCCCTCTGAGCCACGCTTATGGCCTATGTCAGACCTTTCAGTCAAAACAGAAGTAGAGGGTAATGCCTCTGACGGCTTCATACAGACAACAGGAGACTTCACCCCAACTGGTAAGCTGCCCTGCACTCCATCTCTAGTCACCACGCCTGATAATTTGGACAGAGAAGAGGAAACGCCCTCTGCGTGAGCCACCCCTTCTGAGCCTGCCGCCAAGGAAGACCCAATTGCGTGTGAAGTAGGAGACGCCCCAGATAAATGTCCAACGGGGGCAGATCCTTGTGGCTTCTTGCACAACGAGAGAGCCTGACCCGTTGGTAATTTACCTGGGGTAAGTTTGGGGATTGCAAAGGGAGATCCTTGAGCAGTGGGGACAGAACCTTTTGGGATCCGAAGCTTGGACGAAATGCACTTCCCGTCGTCCGAGTCTTCGCCAGAGGATCCCTCACGCTCTTTTCTTTTCCTAAGGCGTCTGCAGGCAAAGGCACTTGTTGGAGAGGCTGAATCTGCAGAACGTCAGAAGGCGTGGACGATCGCCCTTGGATACGTGAAGATCTGCGCGATAAGCCGAACTTATCAGGGGACGACTCTGCAGAAGAAGCTAGACCAGAGCCCTCTTTCTTTTGACCTTCTGGGACCCCTTGACGCTTGGCACACGCAACGTAGGTCTCAGAACACGCCCTTTCGCACTCAGTCTTCGTCAGCGACAAAGTTGAAGGAGTAGGAGGGGATTTCTTCATGAAAGCTCCCAGCTGCTTCGCGCATGCTATTGTAATATTGCTTAGGGTCATGTCACCCTTCTGCGATCTAACTCGCACGGCACCAAAATCGACTCGATCCACAAAACATAGCCGAGTCATTATCTGCATACATTAGGGGTTCAATACACCCCTGATACTAATGGCGTTCTCCTTAGATTCATGCAGAAGCCCCTTCTCTGTCAGCATGTTCTGTCGTTCAGGACTCATACTAACCTGAGGCTAAGAAAAATCTGATGCAAAGAACCAAAATAGTAATACACAGAGTTAAACTAGCAGATAATCATCTAGATATGATTAGTTCACATTAAAATCAATAAGGAACAGAATGAAAAATGTGACTCACCTTTTATAAACACCCTGGCCAAAGGAAAAATTTCCTAAGGCAGGAATTCAGGATACCACGCTCCTCCAACAGCAAAGAAGTATTTATCCCAATTTCGATGGGAGCTGTCGAAATCGGTGAAGATTGTCCGATCCTTTTTGGGAGAGAGGTAGAAGGTTTTCCAAGGCTTTCCTTCTATCGCCTTGTTTGTAGACTTGGTGAAGCACGCGTAAATGTCGTCCGATTGAATATTGACATTCCTGAGGCTCCCTATCATTTGAGCCCCGACTATAGACTGAATAACATTTGGGAGAAATCGCGAAATGTGATCCCCGGAGTTTGAAATTATCTGAACAAGCAGAGCCGGGAGAGGGAAGCGAAGCCATTCGATATGTCTCAGACTCATGACGATCTCAGAAGGCTTCACTACGTCCTTAAATCTCCATTCTCGAAGCTCAGCATCCGAGAGCATCCTCACCGTGACATTGTCAGGAATGTCGAACGATTTGCGCATGCGTTCGAACGCATTCTTGTATCCATCACGATCCAAAGGCTCGGGAGATGAACAAGAAGAAATTATTACATAGAATGAGACGATTGTCGAAGGTTTGAACTGAAGGAAATCTCTAGGGTTTCTTCGAAGCTTCTCTCTGGAAGTTGGAATAAAGTTTGGAAATTTGAATGAAAATTATTTTGAAATAAAAACTATTTAAATGAAAGGTAAAATTCTAAACCAAACGTTTTACTCGATAACTGTGTTTGCATTAAGTGTAATTTGTCAGGTAATCAAATGATCATGCACCTACGGATTACCTCGGTTTACGGAGAATGACGGCTCTAGGCGAACTTTTTGGTGTTGAAGAGTCGGCCCAAGATTCTAACAGATTAGCACGCCTTGCCTGTCCGAAGCTTGGGCCAGGGGGCATCTGTTGGGCCCAAAATGTTCGGCCCAAAAACCCTTTCCTCATTTATCAAATATTCAAAACAGAACGTTTTGGCAAAGAGAAGTTCCGAAGGCAGAAGCTGTGGGTCAGAGGCGATCCGCGCCTCTGACCCCTGAGCAAGACATTCGAAGTCGGTATTTTTAGAGGGAAATTCAATTATTTCTTCCCCCCCCCCCCCCCCCCCCCATTCCAGGGTTCACTTGAACCAACTAACCGCTTTGCATATTTTGTCCTATAAATATAAGATTCGTAGAAGGGAAATGGATCGAACTCTGAACTGACTTAAGCATCGAAGTGTCTTTCTTGCAGGTGATCCCGACGAGTCAAAGGAAATATTCATCACCGGAATAGTGACTAAGCATCATCCATAATTGGGAGAAGCCTCCAAATATAGAAAGACAAATTGTTGCTCCAACAATAACCAAACAAAATTTTTGTATAGTTGCCTTCTAGAGATCAATTCTTGTGGGAGTTATGTGACATAAGATAGTTTGTTTAGGTTTAGGTTTATGTATAGTTGTCTAATATCATTTTTTTTGTGTGTTATTTTTTAGTTGTTTAGGTTTATGTATAGTTGTTTCCATGTTGTTTTTTAGTTGTTTAAGTTTATATATAGTTGTTGTGTTGATGTCTAATTGATGTTTAGTTGTTTTCTGATATATTTTGAATTAAAAAAAATGTGTTAGTATGCAATGAGTTGACTTATAATTGTTCAATTGTTATTTTTTAGTTATTTTTTAATGTGGTGGGTTGATGTCTCGTTGTTGTCTAATTGTTATTTTTTAGTTGTCTTTTAATATGTTACTATGTAGTGTGTTGATGTCTAATTGTCCAATTGTTATTTTCTAGTTGTTTTTTCTGAAATTGTATTGCAATGTGTTGCTTTTTTAAAATGTAATGGTTTGCACTGTATTGTTGTTTTTCTGTTGTTTAGATTTTATGTATAATTTTTTTCATGTTGGTTTTTAGTTGTTTAAGTTTATTTATAGTTGTTCTATTGTTGTGTTGATGTTTATTTGTTGTTTCAAGATATATTTTGATTTAAAAAAAAAAAAAACATATTAGTATGCAGTGGGTTAATGTTTAGGTATTGTCTTATTGTTGTTTTTTAGTTGTTTCATTGATACCGTACTTTTGTAAATATAAAACTTTAAAAAAACGTATTTTTGAAAATTTAAGTTAGTATTTTTTAAGAAAAAAAATCAGGCACGGTAAAAAATACAAAAAAAAATATTTTTGAAAAAACATCTATTAATAATAATAGCAATAATTCAAAATTAAATATTACACTATATAATTACAATAAAAATTAAAACTTATCTGTTATCAACAACTTTGAAATACAAAGTTAATTTACTAATATAAAGAATGACTTTGATAGTAATATAATAACATTCAACAACACAATAATATCACTTTGAACACAGAAATACTTGAAGTTCAATAGAACATAATGTAGTAAATAAGGAAAAAAATAATATTGAAACAATACAACTAAGATTACATGTTTTATTAAATAATATCAAGCTGTAAAATAATAATAATAATAATATATGGTACTACCCCAAATTGTACAACCCACATTATACTCATACTAACAAACAAGGGAATAATAGTAAAATCTAAACTTCCCCAAATAAAGATAGTATCCTTACAATAACTAACCTTTTTGCCTTCCAAAATAAATAAATAAAATAATAATAATTAAAAAATAAAAAAATAACCAACAATTTTTTTTTGAAAAGTTACAATAACTAACTTAATTTAAATGCTACTTAAGCAATTAAAACTAGATGGAATGAATAAATAACTTAAAAACAAGCTATCCTAAAATGTACCAATATAATTGAAACAATACCAACCGGCTAAGAACAACCAGGAAATAATAAAAAAAATGCAGAATATTAATTAAACTTACATAATATTGGATTATCAAAAAAATATTAACATTATTAACGTGCTGAATAATAAAAACTTGTAAACACAATAATACAAAACGAAACACAATAAACCAGAACAGAACTTATGAATAAAATGAAATTCAAACCATCATAACGAAGCATAGCCACTAGTTTTAAGAATAAGAGAATAATTAATTTAAATAACTGCCATTGTAATATTTCTGTTTTGAAACAAGGTTGAATAATATCATCACAAAGAAAACATAACTGATTTTATAGAGATTATTGTTGAGAACAATCTTGCTAGAAAGATAAGCTCAAAGTGATAATAATAACACTACTTAAGAAACATATAAGTTTGGTCTTGTAGAGCAAGACCATGGTTTTTTGTTAGAGAATTATATTAAAAGTTTTATTGACGGTTGGTAAAGCATCCAAATTGTTATGTTAGATAATAATAACACACTTAAGAAACATATAAGAATAACTCACAATTGATCCCTGGTCAACGATTACTTGAGTAAACCAAAGTTGCTTTTGTTCTGTCATTCCTTCTTTCCACACCCGTTTCTTTCCTAGCAAACACACACGATCACATCCTCACTCCTTCACAATTCTCTCTTTCTGATATTCACTGCATAGCAAATTCTCTTTTGTTTTTTCTCTGGTAAATTTTTTAATTTAAATGTTTCTTTCCCAATAAATTAATTTCTTATGCACAATTTAAAAAATAAATTTGGGCTTGGATTTTGAGTTGGGCTATTGGTGGTGAAATGTTATGGATGTATGATACTATCACTTAAAGATATTGTCGTTTTTAAGTAATAATTCGGAAAAGACAAATATGCAGGAGCGTGGATATAGTAAAAGTTGAAGTTATTGTCGTTTTAGTAATTAGTCGGAAAAATTAGATGCGGTGAGCGTGGATCGAACACGCGACCTTCAGATCTTCAGTCTGACGCTCTCCCAACTGAGCTATCCCCGCTTGATGCTTCTTTTGAGCTAAACAACATATTAATATAAATCATGTTTATTTGACCTTGCAAGCACTCCTCTTATCATAAATATCAATTCATCCGAAGCAGCTTCAAATTCAATGGTCAAAGTAATTTATTATTATTTGTTTTAAAATATGTCTTGTTTATTTTGTCATCTAATACACTTGCCTTTCTTAACATGGATATGAAAAAGCTTTTGAACTAAAATTACTTTTAGGTGTAATGGAATGAAATATATAAATAATTTTTTAATTTAAAAGAACATTTAAGAGAAGCCATAAAGTTTCTTTAGGAAAAACTTCTAAAAAAAAATATTGAAAGTTATTTTCTTATTTTAATAAATCTTTCATAATATCTATTTTATTCTTATTTTTTATATAAAAAAAATTACATATTTATTCTAAATTGTGCAAATAACAATTATAAAATAAGATTTCTTTTTTCTTAAAAAATATTCTATTTAATTTTTCTAAAAAATACCAAGTACGATTTTTTTTAGTTTTTATTTTTATTGTTATTGTTTTATATATAGAATCTCTTTCTTTAACTACATTTACATTTTTATATTTGAATATTCAATTTAGATTTTTTTATATTTTGTTAATTAAGTTTAGATTTTTATAATTTTTTTTATTTATTAATCAATATTAATTCACATATATATATATGTAATTAGATTTGTTTTCTCTAATAGAATGATTAATTTTTAAAAAAATTCAGACATAACATATCCTATTATTATAAACCTTGAATTTGATATTTATTTTATAAAAAATTTATGCTATATATACCAAACACTCAAAACAGCTTTTAAAAAAATTTCTTTTTAAAATATAAATCCAAAAGAGAAAAGCTCAAACTTTTAGTAAAATTAAAAGTAAAACTATGTGAAATTTGCCATAAATTGATTCAAGAAACACGCTTGCGACGAGACGAGTGTATCTACCTTATATCTCACAAGTTATCCAAAGAGGTTCGTCAAATTCACCCCTAAGCTCATCCCCAACATCATCCTCATTATTAACTGCTACGTTCGTTGCCACGTCAACCCCGGAGATCCACGTCGGCGTCCCATTTTCATAGCCATTACACGTCAGCCTCTTCAAACCAGTACCATCCAGCCTGACCACAAACAAGTCTCCATACGGCTGAAACTGATTAGGCCACGACACCGGCTCGGCAGTCACGCCGCCCATGTTAGCAGCGAACAACAACCAGTCCCCGTTCTCGTTAAAGCACACGTGGTTTATCCTCTCCCTGTCCACCTCACTAGACCCTTCAGGACCTGCCACATGGATCCTCCTCAGCTCGGACCCGTCCGGTTTGATGACGTAGATGCTGAATGTAGTGACATCAGCCGGATTGTGTCTATTAGATGAGAAAGCAATGAGATCACCTTTAGGTGACCAGCTAGGCATGGTGTCAATCCATGGACCGTCCGTTAACTGTCGTATAACGCCGTCAAACTCACCGTTAACGGCGTCTACGATATAGAGATTCTTATGGCCAGAACGGCCGGAACGAAAGACAACGGATTTCCCGTCAGGGGAGCAAGAAGGGAAAGCATTGTTCCCTGTGTGTTCTCCGGTGAGGACTTTCATATCGCAGGGGATAATCGTGTCTTCACGATCACCACCGGCAAGATCTGAAAGATTAAATGTAATTCTTGCAATCTGAACAGTTGCTTTCACCGACTCAAAGACGGGTCCAATGGAAGTGTATATGACATTCTTCTCAGCTGGACTCCACGAGTTGTAGAATACTGTACGGCCTTTGAGTAACGTCCAACGTTTTGAACCGTCCAATTTAACGATCGATAGACCGCCGTTATCGTTAAAATCATGGTTGATTGCGACGAGATCACCGTCAGGTGAGACGGAGGGAAACGAACCGTTAACTCTCAACATTCGGAGTTCTTTCACTGCCGATGTCACCAGATCCATGCGCGGAATCTTTGAAACGCCGTTTGTGCATGACTGGCCTCGAAACCGGTGGTATCCTAGAGATTGACAATCGGGCGAGACGAACGGGTTGTAATGGTGGAGATTCGGGTTGAGTGTTTCGGTAATCGGAGTAAAAGTCTTTGACTCCACTTCGAAGAGCTCAATGTGGCGAAATTTATTGCCGCGCCGTCGTGTGGCGACGGCGATTGCTCGGCCGTCGTGCATAGCTGCAGGAGTAAAGCAGTGGAGACCGGGTGGCGTGACTCGAATCGGAGCAATTGGAAAATCAGTAGTCGAAGCGAGATTTCCTGGAAAATCAACTCGGAAAATGCTCCACCAACCATCATCGGCTTTACGATGAAAGTAAATGGCGGTATCACCGGACCAGGAAGGCCAGCCACCTCGTTCGCAAACAACTACTCGGGTTTCCGGATCAGATGAATCGAAGACAACAATATCAGTGTTGAGCTCATGAAACTCGCCGCCCCAAGGACGGGATCCATACGACGCGACGGCGACGAATTCACCAGAGCGACAAACAGCAGGACTGTAATCCACAGATCCGAACGGGGTTAATCTGGTAATTTCACAGTTATCGTGAACGAGCGGAGCAGAGTACAAAGCGGACCAGCTTTTAAAAACGGAATCAGGCTTTTCATGAGCAGATATAAAGTAAAGCCTATCTTTCCTGATAACAGGTCGGTCATGAAAGAGGCTATCGGAGACGAAAGGCAGTGGTTTGGGGTGAGTAAGTCCCGGACGAGTGAGGTAGATTCGAGGAGAACCTGTTCTCTCGGATACAAAAACGATGGCGTCGCCTCCCGAGTCGTCGTGGTCGAGGAATTGAGCGTTGAAGTTAACGGAGCGGGCGTCGGTGAGGCGGCTTTCGGGGCCAATGCGTTGGTGAGGTTGGAGCTGGACAGTAAAGACATCGAAGCCGTATTCAGGCCTGCCTACAGTGGTGAAGAGGATGGTACCGTTGAGTTCCATTGAAGTAGTAGCAGCAGAGAATGAAAGAGTAAGAGAAGAGTGTGTGGTGGTGACGATGAAGAGGAGGAAATTAAGTATATATAGGTAAGAGATCAAAGAGATATATGGCGCGGATCGTAAGTGATGACGAAGCTCTGTACTTTGTGTTTTTGGAATTGTTTTGTTTGATATTCCGTTCACGTGGTGGAGCACTAGCTAGCTCGGTTTGCAATTTGGTCGAAGTTGTTGAGTAAGATAGATATGTTGATAGTAACTGAAGATATAGTTAAAAGACTAGTC
Organism: Humulus lupulus; assembly: GCF_963169125.1. NCBI lineage: Eukaryota > Viridiplantae > Streptophyta > Magnoliopsida > Rosales > Cannabaceae > Humulus > Humulus lupulus. Next base: position 34,004,391 of record NC_084793.1, on the reverse strand, counting down.
TTATTATCTTATCGAAAGTCAAGATATCAGACATGGCGTTCCGTGGGTTACAAGCTTTTGGAATTATTTAATTAAATATTCCGTTCAGACTGGGCTCGTATGGCAGGGGATGTAGCTCACATGGTAGAGCGCTCGCTTTGCATGCGAGAGGTACGGGGTTCGATACCCCGCATCTCCATATTAAAATTTTTATTTTTAAAAATAATAATATTACAGAATTCTTAAAACATGTCATGTAGTCAAAGAGTCAAACTCCATACTTGACACGGAACTAATTTTATATTTGTGTTTGGTTTGCAAAATGAAATTGGATTGGAAAACTATTTCATAAAGAAGAGATATACACGCCCATACAAGTTAAAAACTTTCATTATATATGTGTGAAGAAAGCTCCCAATAAAGCATAAGACCATCTGCTCCAATGTTATGTATAATATTCAAATTAATTTAAAAAAAATAAATAAAAAAGTAATATGGTTAGTTATTAATTATTAACTAATTAATTAGTAGTAATATAATAATAAAAAATTGACTTTATTATTGATCTAAATTTGACTTGTATTATATTTTGTGCCAAATTTAAAATATTTTTTATGGTATAATTAAAGTGATACTCTTATTAAAATGTATTAAATATAACAAACCAACATTTTTTGGTACTTCGTTAAAGATGCTTTATCATTATTCTAATTCTTTTATCAATTTTTAGGTCCTTAATTACGTTTCTTGGTTATTGTGAAATATACATATTGTTTCCTATCATTCATTTATATTTATAAAGGGTTACCAGAATTATTAATGATTACTTATATGATCGATCATGCATAAAGCTCATTTCCTTCTCTTTAATCAGACGTAAAAATAAAATAAAGAGTACTGTTGTTATTTCACAACATAACCATACATACAAGCATGGCTCGGTACTCATGACTTTAATTTGTAGCGCACGCATCTCTTTATCCAAAAATAATTATATAATATTGTCGATTCCCTCAATTTCTCTCAAAATATATAAAAGAAACAGATAATATAGGCAAAAGTACTCAAAATTTGGGTTTTGTACGCGTCATAAACTCAATGTTTATTTTTAGTGACAATAGTACCTATATTACCAAAAAGCGTCATTCAGTTTGATTCCGTTTGGTTTCGTCCGTTCGTGTCATCTGGGTGTACACGTGTACGCACCAGATAATTCAGAACATTTATTTAAATCTATTTCTAAAATAATGAAATTAAAACTATTTCCTAAAACAAATAAAAATAAATAAATGGGAGCTTTCCTTTTGTAACACGATGGGAACCTAAAATACCCAAAGTTGTGTCTGAAACCCTCTAAGTGTTCCGATCGACCACCAGCTTCACCATTTCGATGGTGACTTTGCCTGAGTTTGAAACTCGAGCTGTTCCAACCACCACCTGACCCATTTCGACGGTGACTTCGCCTGACGATGCCGTGGCAGCTTGCTTCAAAGCTTGGTCCCAGTTATGGTAAGTTTTTATGTTCTATTTTGTTTTTGTCGAAGCTCTATTTGATGGGATGCTTTGGTGTGCTGCCCCACACTAGTAGACACATATTTTTTTGTTATTTTCATGGTTTGTAGCATCGGATGCTTTGGTGTGTTGTCCCAAAATTGAACAAAAGTAGATGTTGTTATGTCCCACATGTTCTGTTTTGGGTGTTTTGAATTGGTGTGGTTTTATTTATCTGTTTTGGGGTATTTAATTGGTTTTGTTTTATGTGTAATAGTCATAGTTTGGTGAATGCATTAATGTTTGACTAACCTAGATAAATTTTGACATTGGTTTTTGTTTTAAATGGATAAGAATAAATTCTGGAATGTTAACTTTAGTGGTGCATCATGGGGGCACATGGTCAAATATTGATGGGGATAGAAAATATGAGGGTGGATGTGTGTTCTTTTTTTATGGTTGTGAGTATGACCTTTTTGGTCTATTGGACATGGAAAGATTGGTGAAAGAGCTTGGATACCAACTTCCATTTGATTTCTAGTTTGTATCAAAAAATCTAGCAATAAAGGATGGTAAAAGTATTGTCAGTGATAAAGATGTACTGAAGATGTTTGATGATATGCGGTTATGGGGTTATAGTTGTGTGGATGTGTATGTTAGTGATCCTTATATCTCTAATGAGCATGAAACTAGGAAGGCTGTTTATGAGGATTATGATGAGGATGATGGTGATGACCATGGTGAGGATGATGGTGATGATATGGAAGAACCAGTGGTTACACAAGTGGAGGATTTGGGCCAAGGTCAGCATGGGGCCCAATCAGAAGCCCAAGAAGTTGGTGATTTGGGCCAATATTTGAGGCCTAATATACCTCAGCCCAATGAAGGTGACTTTGTGGAACCAGAATATGCCCTAGATGAAGAGGAAGTTAGGCAGCAAGAGAACAACATAACACCACCAAGTCAATGGTGGAGCACTGTGAATGAAGTATACACTCAAGTGGATGGGGAAATTTAAGATGGATTCGAAGATGAGGAAGATCTAAATAGCCTAAACAGTGATGATGATGAGTCTATTCCTAGGAGAAGTAGAAGGCAATTTGTACCTATTGATCAATGGGTTGATTTCAAGTTTATTGTTGGATTGGAATTTGCAAGTGTTGAACAGCTTAGAAAAGCTCTAAAGGAACACTTCATAAGCAAAGACAGAGAATTCAACTACCTCTTCAATAATCATTCAAAGTTAAAGGCTATTTGTAAGGCCTTTGGCTGTGGGTGGTCTTTGTATGCTCGGGTCCTAAAGAGGGATAATTTGACATTTCGGATTAACACCTTGGTGGATGAACACAACTGCGGGATTAGGTTAAATAGCAAGCTGGTGGATGCACCTGGTTGGAAAAACACTTCTTACCCCAATTCAGAATGAACCCAAACATGCACTATGCAAACTTCAAGGAACTCACTTCGAACAGTAAGTTTTCTCACACTAGTAGACACATATTTTATGCTGCAAAGAATAAGAATCGGCTAATGCTTGAGGGATCTGTGGCTGAGCAATATGCGGTGCTTGATGATTATTGCAAACAACTAATGAAACTGATGTTAGGCAATACTATCTTTATTAAAAGCAATATGGTGGCTGATAAGATGGTGTTTGAGAGAGTCTACATATGCTTAAAAGCATGTAAAGATGGCTTTAAGTCTTATAGGCCTTTGGTTGGCTTGGATGGATGTTTTTTAAAGGGGTATTGCAAAGGGATACTACTTGCAGCTGTTGGTATTGATGCTGAGAACTCTATGTTCCCAATTGGTTATGAAATATGTGAAAAGGAAAACACCGAACACATGGACATGGTTTCTGACTCTACTAAAGGAGGATTTGTGTGAGGTAGATCATAGAAATTTTACAATGATCAGTGATAGACAGAAATGCTTATCAAATGCCTTGTTCACTCTCTTTGAAGGTGTAGAGATAAGATTCTGCGTGAGGCATTTACATTCTAACTTCAAGAATGAGTTCCCCGGTTTATTGCTAAAATAAAAATTATGGGCATGTGCGCGAGCATTAACACCTAAAGAATTCAAGAGAAAGATGGCTGAACTGAAGGGTGTTAATGAGAAGGCCTTTGATTGGCTATTGAAGAAAAGTCCCTCTGAATGGTCCAAAAGTCATTTCAAGACCAATGTTAAATGCGACATGCTATTGAACAACCTCTATTAAAGCTTCAACACTGCAATATTGGATGCAAGAGAGAAGCCCATTATCACTTTGCTTGAGAAAATTAGGTATTGGTTGATGAATAGGTACTATGTGAAATGAGAGAGTGTAAGTAAATTGGTGCCGCCTGTGGGGAAAAGGATCATGAAAGTGATAGAGAAGAATAAATCAATTGTCAGGCATTGTCAATGCACCAGGGCTGATGCTTATAGGTTCCAGGTGCAATATAAAGACTTCGAGTGTTTTTTTGTGAATCTGGTTGAGAAGGTCTGCACTTGCAGACATTTCCAACTCTCTGGGATACCATGTGGGCATGCCTTATCTGCCATATCGAGTGGTAATCTCAATATCGTGGACTTCATTGATGTTGCTTATAAGAATGACACCCTTTTGGCTCAATACATTGGCATCATAGAACCAATGCCCTCACCTGATAAATGGCCAGATGTAGGCCAAAATCCCATATACCCACCATCAGAAATTGTGTTGTCTGGGAGGCCAAAAAAAGCTTGAAGGAGGGAAACAGATGAGCCTCCACCAGCCACTGCAACTAAAGCAAGTAGGGTAGGCCAGCCTAACCATGTAGCAATTGTGGGTCAGTAGGGCACTCAAAGCGTTCTTGTAAGAATCCAGCAAAGGATCAGGTATAAATGTTTGAATATGTTAAAATATGGTGAAATCTGGTTTGTATGTTAAGTTGGTATGAAATTATTGTTTATAATTTGGTTTAGTAATCAGGTATGCAATCTGAAATATGGTATCTTACTGCTTCTAATTGCTACAGTTGTAGCAATCTATTGCAGCAAAATAGAGGGGCTACTAATGTTATTACCTTTCATACTCATGCAGAATGTTAAAGGAAAAAGAATGGGAAGGCCACCGAAGACAAATCCAACCCCATCAACTGTGAAAAGAAACATTAGAAGAGCTAAGCAATAGGCAAGGGAGGCTGCACAAGGTGGTTCAACCTCACAAATCCAACCACAACAATCTCAGCAACAGTAAAACCAGATGGCCATTTTTTTTTTTAATCAACATTTGTTTTATGCAATAGCCTAATTTTTTGTATCTGTTTAGTTTTATGTAATCTAGTTTAGGCAATAGCCTTTTTACTAAACTATAACATATGTAACATATGACATATGTTATTAGGCCACTCCTCTATACTTTCTGGTTTGTAACCAAAAACATCATGTTTTGTTCAAGAGGAAGCTAATATATATTGCATTATCTTTCTTGCAAAAAATCTTTGTTTAACATTACAAGAGGTTGTTGAATATCATTAAGAAATAGTACTGATGCACTTCTTTTCTCTGTCAATCCATTGAGAAATAAGAAAACCAATTTGCAAAATAAATAACACTTGAGTTTTTATCTAATGCACCAAATATAAAGACTAACAAGATTAACCAAATTACAGCAAATTGCATTCATTCAAAACTAACATAATTACAATACAGAGGCCAATAAGGATGCCTCAAATGTTTACATTTTACAAACCAAACACCAACACTACTTTAGGATTCATAATATAACTAAAACAATTACAATACAAATTAATGTTCCCTAACTAATAATAACTGTTATCCCACTATTACAATGAGCACAAACACTACAAGCATCATCATTTTTAACATGTATTCCATCCTCTGCCTCGAACCTTCTCACCCATCCTGGAACCATACCTCTTCGAGATGATGAAGACTCTGAATCGACCCACCGAAAGAAATCACAACCCCCATCATACTGTAAGATTGTTAAGAACAAAAAAAAAAAAGAAAGAGAACTATAACAATAACCTCCGAAAAATAGGTTTAGACATATGACTTGTAATCTAAATTTGGTTTTGGTCTTAATGCTGCAATCTAGTTTTACATTTCAGTATGCTATTTTGCTTCATATTGCTACAATTGCAGCAATATATGCAACAGTTAAAAAAACAGAAAGCAAAAAGCACCAATCTATTGCAACACACAATAAAAAACAAAAAATTTAAACTTACTTTCACTCTGGAGCAAGTTCTGAACCTTCTCCCAGGATTCCGCTTGGTCCATGAAGTCCTCATGTAATGCCCCGGATTCCCTATTATGGTTAATGGCTGGATTAGTAGGCCGGAAGGGCCATAACTGTTTAATTATGCCATTAAGTGTGTTTATGCATGTTTATGAGAATTATATTATAATATGATGTTAAATGCGTGCATGTTGGTCCGCATTTGTTTACAGGGGTGTTTTGGTAATTTGGCCCATTGATGGTATAATTGTATATTTGAATGTGCGTTAATGATATATTGTGAGACCACATTATAATGTGGATTGGTTCGAGTATTTCGACATGAGACGATCTTTAAACATGATTTATCGGTTTGGTCATAACAGGTTTGATCTCGGGGCTCGGGGTGAGTCTCGGGGTGTTATTAATGATTATAGCGTTACCGGGGATTTTAGGGTAACAGGTTATGAATTGTTGATGTTTGAGGATATTGAGATTAGCGGGGATTGGGAAGCGTTAATTATAACTAACGGGTTTAGCGGAATGTACCAATTTTGCCCTTGAGTTGGTTTAAGAGGCTTTGGATGGCACAAGGGTATTTTGGTCTTTTTAGGGAGGATATATATATGATGTTTAGTGGCTGTAGAAGGTGGTGGAATAAACAGAACAAAAATAGGGGTTTGCCTCCTCCATTCCCGAACATCATCTTCTTCACTTCTCCTTTGAGGGTTTTGAGTTCTTGGTGGAGATTTAAGCTAGGGAAACTCAAGGGCTGGATTGGAGACTTGATTTAGCTTGTGAGGGAGGTCCAAAATCGGTTTCAAGGTGAGTTTTAGCCTTTGGTTTCAGCTAGTGCTCTGTTTTCATTTTAGTTTTCAATTCATGGTTTTGATGTGGGAAGTGAGAATCAAAGGGGGTTTTTGTGTTGTTTTGATTGGGGTTTGATGAGGGTAAGCTATGGGTGTTATTTGGGGGTTTAATTGAGTGTTTGGAGGAGGTTTGGAGTTGGTTCGAAGGGTTAGTTCCAAGGGAAAACGTAGGGGAAAGTTGGCTGGTGCGTGCTGGTTTCTTGGCTGTTTTGCGAAATGAGTCGCGGCCTGTCTATGGCGTGCCGCGACCTATGATGGCTTAAAATGTGAAAATGGCCCTGTCAGGAGGGTGAGCCGCGGCCCATCAGGGCAGATTTAGCCAAAAGCATGTTTTTAGCTTGGGGATTCAAACCTTAGGCCTCGGGGTTGAACCTAGTACTTAGTTGAGTTATGTTTGATGTCCCGGAGGCTAGATCTTGGTTTGGGAACCCTCAGTTATCATTTTTATTGATGAATCCTATATTTTGGTTATGACCAGGTGACCGTCAAGGAATTTAAAGGTTGATCGTTCTCAGGGGTCGTTCATATAATAATTCTCACTCGAACCAGAGGTAAGAAAACAGTGTATGATTACAGTTGTATAGGTATATGACATGCATGGTTTGATATTGAGGCATGTTGGTTGATATATGTGGACGTGGATTGCATATTAAATGCTGATTTACGTTGATTACCTGTTTAAGACACTGACTAGTCAGGGACCGACTCAAAAGTCGAGAATCATGCATTGAATGGCTCTATGGAATTAATGCTAGACCGACCCTAGGGTCGAAGAACTTATAAGCGCTTGCCTAGTCTACGACCAGATGACTATAGCCAAGGTATATGACCCCGGTGACCGTTGTCACGTGGCTAAGGGACGTTGTCCATAGCTTCGACTCTAGAGTCGTGAGGAAGGTTATGTTGGTGACTAATCACCATACACCTGTCCTGACCAAGCTTATGAAAGAATCACTTATTAGCTAAGCCCTGGTGACCCTATCGTCACATGGCTAGAGGGAGCGATGCTCATTACTGTGACTTTTGGCTATTGTCACCTATATGTTGGACTGATAGTCCTGAATGGTTATTATGATCGTTGTTGATATTATATCATGTTTTATTATGTTTTCTTGCTGGGCCTTGGCTCATGAGTGCTATGTGGGGCAGGTAAAGGAAAGGAAAAGCTTGGCCAGCCTTGAGTGGAGAGCTTGGGCGATGTGATGTACATACAGGGCCGCTTGACTGCCACGGTCAAGGAGTTCTCAGAGGGACTAGGGGTTTACCCTATTTTTGCCGCTTAGGCCGGCGGGGATTGTAAATTTGAAACTGTAGCGACTCTTTTGTATTATGAACATCTTGTAAACATTTTAAAAGGCTCATGATTAGTTTATTTACCTAATGAAATGTACCCTTTCTCTTTTTATTGGTTTTACACCTTAACCTGATAATAGTACCTAGATCACGTTTTTAACCAAAGGACTCGGGTAGCGAGTCAAATTTCCGGTTCACTGTTCACCGTAACTGTTATGGGGTAACCAGGGCGTTACACCTCACGACTGATTGCAATCCATAATCGCAGCTCACACAATCAAACTCATCCCTATTCCTTCCTCAATTCTACACAACTGGAGAAGATGAAAATGAACCTTTTGCTACCATTTAAAATGCCACAGACCCTCGACCGATGGTTTCTTCCATGAGCTTTAAGTCGACGGCAATGGCTTCCTAAGCCACGTTCGAATGGTTTTTTAGGGCTTTTTGTTCTTCTTCATCTGATGTGAAGGGGAGGGTTTAAAAGGAAAGCTCCCATTTATTTATTTTCATTTGTTTTAGGAAATAGTTTTAATTTCATTGTTTTGGAAATAGATTTAAATAAAGGTTATGAATTATCTGGTGCGTCCATGTGTACACGCAGATGCCACCAACGGAGGAAACCAAACGGAACCAAACGGAATAAAAGTTTTTGGTACTATGGGTACTATTGCCACTAAAAATAAACATTGGGTCCATGCCGCGTACAAAACCCAAACTTTAGATACTTTTGCCACTATTATTCCTAAAAGAAAATAAGACCATCATTATTAATGACTCAATTTTATGAATCTATATCTATTTCTCTCCTATATAAAATTGGGTAGATAATAGAAATTTTTTGTTTTAATCAATTTTTTTTTTCTGTTAACTTTTCACGAAATATTCTTATATTTAGCAGTAGATTATAAATATAACTCAAACTTAGATAAAATTAAATAAATAAATAATTAAACAAATTAAAATAAGATATTTTTGAGATATTTTACAATGATAACTATTTAAAAATAATAAAACTATATATTTTATAAATTAAATAAAATTTAATTAAACTTAAACTTAATATTATATTAAACATATAATATATATCTTTTGTTGTCACTGCCAAATTAAAAAATTAGAACAAACATAAATTTAAAAAAATAAATAAATAAATGAATTAAAATATGATATTTTTAATATATTTTATGATAATTTAAATAATTAAATAATATTTATTTCAAAATAATAAATGTATACATATCATTTTTTTATTTTTTTTTATCAAGTAATTGGAGCTATTTTTTTCATCAAATTCACCAAAGGACATTGTGAGATACATTAGAAACTAAAAATAATTGATGCATGTATACTACTATCTACACTATGAATTTTTCTATTCTTATTATTATTATTTTTAATTATTTATATTATTGTATTTTATATATATGTCATGTAGTCATGTAATTATATATATTTATACGTTGTGTTTAGATGTCATGTATGTAGAGATTATTGATATAAATATTTATATATACTATATAACTATATAATTCATTCTATTATATATATTTAAATAACACCGAACTAATTTTTATTAAAATTATAGACAATGCTTACAACTTTAAAACTAAGTAAACGTGCATTGCACGTTACTTCTACCTAGTCTATATACTTATATAAATGAGAGATATATGGATGTGAGGTGGCTTCCTAGAATAATTTATATATGATTTATCTATTTTCTCATAATTTGTGATTTTTTTTATTTAACAAAATAATTATTAACAATTTAAAATAATCCCTAGAGTTCCACATAGTTTACAAACTATTGTAATGTTATACTTTTAGGCTATGTAACCATTCATTCATTTTGAATTGTAATATGTCCAAATATTAGTATTTTTTTTTCATCTATAGGCAATTGATTGAACTCAATCTTGCTAAATAATTTTTTTTTAGTCATATTAATATTTAACATATTATTTATATTTAAATATGAGGCAAGGTAGCTTTCTAGAATCATTTATATATGATTTATCTATTTTATCATAATTTGTGTTTTTTTCTATTTTTTATTTATGATTTATTTATTTTCTCATAATTTGTGATTTTTTCTATTTTTTTATTCAACAAAAGAATTAATTAATCATTTAAAAAATCTCTATAGTCCCACATCGCCATTGTGATGTTCTACTTTTAGGTTATATATAAATATATATATAGTAACAAGAATGTATATATATATATATGACATAATATAACAAAAAATGTATATATATATACTAGGTATAAAAAACAAACAATGCACGTTTATTTAGTTTTATTTATATGCAATTATATAATATAACTTAGATATTTTTGTATATTGAAATTACTTTTCATATATTATATTAATAATTTTTTTTCCTTTAGTTATATTAAAAATAGTAAATTGCGGCTAAAATACTCAATGTTTTCAAAATATTCCACTTTTATACCCAATCTCTTTTTTTTGGCGGTAAATATACTCAATGTCTTCAAAATGTTATACTTTTATGCCAAAACTTTTTTTTTTGCGGTAAATATTCTCATTGTTTTTAAAATATTACACTTTTTGTTTACCCAAAAAACGGCTGCTGATGACGTAGCAATGATTTCTTACACGTGATTGACATGTGGCGGAAGTGTTGTTCGACTATCGACTAGAGGCACATCACTTCGTCAGGTTTAACTATTAGATACGACCAAGCTGGTCGTATAATTTGATTTATTTACTTCTAAGATTGTAATCCTATAATAATTGCATTGAATATTTCCTCTTTTTATGACCTTGATACGCGGTTATTAAGGAAAGTTAAAGGCTCATTGGCCCAGGTAACCCTCCTTGAGCCTATAAATATGCATGAAATAGCTCAAGGAAGGGACTTTTGGATTTTGGAACTTTTCCTGAATATTGAGAGAGAACTAGAGTGCCATTATCCATCATTTCATTGTAATTCTCTCAAGGTTTGTGAAACTTAAGAACCCTAGTTCTTTGATCACGACTTTGAGATTCAATATTAATAATAGCACTAAGTGGACGTAGGTCATTACCATTCTTTGGGGCTGAACCACTATAAATCATTGGTGTTTTCTTCTTCACTACTACAAAAAAGATTTTTTAGGACTCGCGGGGCGCGAGTCCTCTATTTGAGAGGCTTAAAAACTAAGGTTTTTAGGACTCGCAACGCGAGTCCTAAAAAATCTGGTTGAGTGCCTTTAATAGATTTTTTAGGACTCGCTTTGCGAGTCCTAAAAGAAAGTTTTTAGGACTCACTTTGCAAGTCCTAAAAAATATGGTTGAGTGCCTTTAATAGATTTTTTAGCGAGTCCTAAAAAATCTGGTTGAGTGCCTTTAAGTGATTTTTTAGGACTCGCAACGCTAGTCCTAAAAAATCCCGTTGAGTGCCTTTAATTAATTTTTTAGGACTCACTTTGCATGCCCTTAAAAGCAATTTTTTTAAAAAAAAAATATGCAGCTACAATTTTCATTTTAATTTAAAAATATATATCAATTTGAGTGTCGAAAATGTATTAAAAGAAATTTGAAAAGAAAATACTAAAAAAATGGAAAAATTTTTGCAAAATAAATTAAAATTTTCTAAACATGTGTATTGTAATTAGCTAGCTATAACATCATTCATTTTGCTCTAGCCAATTGTAAAAATGACATTGCCCATTCTTCTCGAACTTCGTCAATTTCTTGAGTAGTATATGGTTTGTCAAAGGTGAACTGGAAAAAAAAAAAAAAAAACTTTAATTAGAACTATATTAGTGGTAATAAATTCAAAGCATATAAAAAAATTATACTAGATTAATATTATGTAGTTGTATATTGTTTGTTACCTGTTTCGACAAGAAATGTTTGATATGAGGGGCATTGATAAGTACATTCTTCATCATCCTCATAACGTAATATCCGCAGTCGATATTGTTTGGTTGTTTACGGCACTATATAAAGATTGGTAATACATGTATAATTCTTAGTATTAAATATCTTAAACATCTTTACATATACATAAACTATACAAATAGAAACATACCGTAGGTTGGAAATACATTACTCCCGATGAGCGTTTGTTGATCTTTTGACGTGCTTTCATTCTTTCTGTGAAATACATCTCAAATGCATCATGGATGGTCTCCTTGATGGTTGTCCTGTTATCTAATGGTGCATTGAGAGGATCGAGAAAACAACAATAATGCCAATTGGGAAATAATAAAAATAACATCCAATGCTCCCTGTTGAAAGAACAAGTATTACAAAGTTGTTAATTTTAAATTCTATTTGTTTGTATCAATGAAAAGCATATTAATTAAACTTACCCATGGTTATAAGGCATAACTATCCAATCATGCTTTTTAGACGTGCAATATATCATCCTATCACATAAAGCTTGAGCACGACTATCTGCACGAGTCACGGAAGTAGAAACCTTATTTGGATTCATAAACAACAATGATCCTTTCTTTTCCTCGTCTAATAATAGTGTCTGGTACAAAACTCTATAAACAAATATAATTAATTAATAAGAAAACTAAATAATTGATGAAAGAAAATCCTTACAATAAATATTATTAACTTCATATAGAGCATACCTCATGTAGAAGACAATACATGATTGTCCAATCATCTCATTTCTACAAAATTCAAGTATTTCATCCCGAAATAGAGCAAAGTATTCATAAGCATGGCCAAACACATCAAAGTCAATAGACACTTCAACGGCATAATCATGTTTAGGCCAAGCATTGACGATTTAAAAAACTTGTCTTAACTTAGGCAACAATGGAGATGGTTGTTGCACCTCTTGTGACAATGACCCCTTAGGCGCTCGTTTTGGAACTAGTTTTTGAGTTTGTGGTGCTAATGGTAGAGAAGTTTTTTTCCCAGCTTGCTTTCCTTTTTTTTTCACGACCTCCTAATAATAAACCCATAACAAATAATTAATAATGGAATAAGTAAATAAAAATTTAATAGTCTTACAAGAATTACCTGTGTCGCTCCATTGAAGATGACTAGCGACTTGGGCCAACGTATCAAACTCCCAATAGCTTGTTTGACTGTATAAATCTCACTGTTAGGGATCGGGTTAACAAGTAGAGCATCAGGTTGGTCAGCAGACTCAATTGCACCGCGGTAGTTTTCTCCTAAGTTTTCTCCATGGATGTCTGAGCTACTAGTAACTAGAATGTATCCCCTACCAACGATGTTGGTGATAGAGCCTAATGCAAATTTACATTCAATCATTTTATCCTGCACATATTTAGATATGTATAAATATGTTATACAAGTTCACAAATTTAGATTTTAAAAAGATAAAGCTATACCTGATTTGATCCAGGAGTGGGGATAAACACAGGTGTCTCTTCTGGTTGTGGGGGCGAGGGTGCTAAAGGTTGATGCTGCGATTTCGGTGATGCCTGATGAGATGGTGTCACCTGATCTATGGGTGATCCATAGTTTGGCACTGACGCATGAGAAGATCCTCCAAGGCCACTATGTTGTCCTTTCATCTGTTCCATAAACTGTCGCATCATTTCCTCTTGTCTTTTGATCATTTCCTGTTGTTGTTTCATTATTTCTTCTTGTTGACGGTATTTTTATTCCATCATTGCAAATCGAGCCTCAACTGAGGAAGCCTCAAATTCTTTTCCCTTTTTCTTACTGGATAGTGGGGTTTTCCAGAATTGGCTAGGCGTTACACCGAGCCCAATACCCCTCACTCGCCCTCTGCTCTCGGGGGTGCCTAATGCCATAGTAAGCACATCCTTAGACCCATCTGGTTCAAATTTTCCTTCACTCATGAGCTTAGTATAGTGCTCCTGCAAACAAAATATAGAAATATATTTATTCTCATTAAAAATAAGTAATCCAATCATATAAAATGTAGTACACTTACTATGTTGCGAGCTACGCTTGTTGCCTCGGTACCAACCGGCTCACCCTTTTTGTTAGAATGTCCCGCCAACCACAACTGTGACCTGTCGATTTCAGACACCTCGAGTCCAAAATTTTTTTGTTGCAGCCTTTCCAGTGCCAACAAATACCCACCTCGTGACATATGATGGTTGTGTTTTTTTTTTCGACGATCTTGATGTATTTTTCTTATTTTCTTCCAATCATCAGTCATGCGTGAAACACAGAACTCATCACATTCTGTTTTAGTGATCAACTGTGAGTAACCTCTTGGCATATTGAACGTCTTGATGGTCGGATTTGCATCAAGTACATCATAGATGCATACCTTAGTCAAATGGGATTTGAATGATCTCCATCGTTTTGCCGCCCTTGACATAATTTTTCTTTTTGCTTTATGGTCTATGTCAAATGTAGCCTACAATTGAAAACAATACATATCGTTAGTCTACATTAAAAATACAAACAACATATATTATAGTGATAGAGAAAATACCTTAATGATTTCCCAAAAATTTTCTTTGTCTGATTTAGGGACTTTATCCCAGCTCGCGTGTGTGATTGAAGCACACCTCTTGATAGTTGATCCGATCATTGATCCTAATTTTGATCTCATTGTACCAATCACTTGTCCATATTCATTGAACTTGATCGGTGCCTTAACACCTTCACTTCGCATCTTGGCTATGTCGGACATGGTACATAGTCCCCTAACAGATCTCACATGCACTATAGCAGTGTCATCATTCTCCTCCTGACCAACATTATTTTCAAGTCCAGGAAGTGGACAATCATCATCAAGTCCAGGAAGTGGACAATCATCATCAAAACCTCCTGGATCAACCATGGAAATATCTGAAAAGGAAACGATTATAAACAATGTTAATAGACAATCGTCAATATGATAGGAAAATTAAATATAAAATGAACAAATCCAACCTTCAGAAGAAGAAAAAACAAGTCAACATTTATCACAGTATATGATCAACCCATACACCGTCACCATCAAAACGCAACAAAATATCATTGTCATCTACACCATCATCAATAGGGTATTCGGTAAGCTGTGATTCGGGAATTGTGACAGGTTGTTGAAGGAGTGGTAAGTCATGTACATCATTCTCTTTGTCTCTCCAATCTATCGGTTGAGTAGGAACCATGACTGACCATTGCTTGTCTGATGGATCATTCACATAAAAAACTAGTTTGGCTTGTGTTGCCATTATGAAACGATCATTTTTGTGCCCAATTCGATTTAAATCAACTGAAGTAAAACCTAAATCATCAACCTTTACTCCCTTGTCACTTTTCACCCAATCACATAAGAAGACCGGCACTCTAGTTGTAGTATTGTACGCCTTGATTTTCCCACGGGCTGATTAGCAAGCCGAGCTGCGGACTAATCATGATTATCTCATGGACACCCCCAAGACCGAAGCTTCTGTCATTTAGCTCGAGGAAGCCTTGAGGACTTGCCTTCATTGCCCAAGACTGGAGCAGGGACTCTGAAGGCCGAAGGTCGAGTCAAGTATGCAGCTCGCGGTACTCTGGATATGGAGCTATGACCCTCTGTGAAGTCAACACACGCAAGGTAAACGTGCATATATCGGACATCACGTGTCTGATATCCCCCTGACTTCTCGAACACGCAGCAGGAACATGCGTGTTTAGACACCCACGACTGGGTTGGGCCATGCGGCCCATTACCTCCTTACCCAACGATTTTACCACACTTATGTGTCATGTTTAGGAATTAATCATGAATGTCGCAGAATTGATACGACAAGTAAGAAGGTCACGGGATGACCTTCTTACCAACTTCCAGGTGCCCTCTCCTATAAATATGGAGACCCTGGGAGTTGATAGGGGTTGGAAAAATAATCTCTTGTCAGAAATACTCTGTAATCAAATACTCAGTATACATCAATAATATTGACTAGTTGAGTAGAAGGATTTTAACCTTTGAACCACTTAAAAAACGTGTCTTTAGTCACCTCCTTCATCCTCTAAGATCATATATCTGTTTCGGTTCACCTTTTAGCACTAATCCCTTTATCTTCTTCTCTTAATTACCTGTTGGCGAAGAACCGTGTCAACAGTTTGGTGCTTTCATTGAGAGCAAGTTCGATTAGTGCTGCTGCAAACATCCAACTATGGTGACTACTCGATCCAGGCATGGCAACGAAACAGAACAACGTGATGGGCGGGAGGCTCATCATGCTACCATCCCTGATGAACAAGTTCCTGAAGTCCAGCAGCGGCCAGGAAAACAGCCGGCGGGCCAAGATGATACCGATAGTTCGGCGCCTCGGCCACCTAATCCGAACCCATGTTATTATACTGCGGTGGAGATGGAGAACGCTCAACTAAGGAGCCAGTTAGCAACAGCTAGCCAGCAAATCCAGGATATCCTGGCCCGACTACCCCCTCTCATAACTGACGTTAACGTCGGAGAGAGGCAAGGCGAGGCTCCTAAGTCTCGCTGGGGTAACCGGTCCAGGCATAGCCGTTCGGATAGACTTCCAACAGCCAACTCCACCCCTTCATCACACCATCGAGAGGCAAACTTCGAGGAAATGCCTAGGACCGGACAACAGCAATACAGCCGTTTGGTCAGGACGTCAACTCCTAGCTCCCAGCCATCCTCGAGGACGCCTAGGGGAGCTCGAGGAAATTCCCGCAGGAGATCCGGGGAGGGCCCGCGACGCCAGCCCGTCCCCGACGATCGTCCTGCGCCCAGTCTAAATCGCTCGGCGCGGGACCAGCAGGTTGGCAGGGGCGAAAGGCCCCCACCAAACTTGATCCGTCCAGACGGAACTAGGATCGCCTCCCCAGTCAGGCATCCTCCTTCTCCAATCAGATATCCGTCTCCTCCTCGGCCCGTCCGAGACATCCCGGCCTATGGGAGTAGTAGGAGAAACCCGCCATCATCTGGGCCTTCCCGGCGTAGCAGGGTGCCAGGGGAAAGCTCAAATCCTCATCACCAAAGACGGACCCCAAGCCTGTCCAGCAGGAGCCACTGGACCGGCAGTCGCCGGAGTGATCTCTCTGGGGAGACTTGCGTCAGCGGTTAAGTTCGGCACAAAGTCACCAAACCAGCCAGGGAGGCGACCTTCGAGATCGCCTCAACTCTCATAGAGGGGACCGAGCAGGAGATGGTGGCTAGGCTCGTTCAGGGGGGGTTCTGTCCGATGTACGTAACGGAGGGAATGTCCCAAATAACCTATCTCAAGATAGGAGGGGCGATAACCCACCTAATATGTACAATGGATCCGGAGCTGTTGAACAGCCCCGGAATAACCAAGGACATCAGGACCAAACCCTCAAGCGCCTGACTCAGATGGAGGAGCTGATGAGGAAGCTCCTGTCTGAAAAAGAAAAGACGAATATGATTCAGGGGACGAGATGGAACTCTTCGCACCCAATATAGCAGCAACGACATACCCATCTGGTTTCCGTATGCCTCACTTGTCAAAGTTCAATGGGGACGGAGACCCATCGGACCATTTAGGGATGTTCAACACCCTAATGATGGCCCATAACATTGGCCCGGAGCTGCGATGCTTAATCTTCCCTTCCACACTGACCGGACCTGCCAGGCAGTGGTTCAAGCAAAGTAAACGATAGTCAATCAGCTCCTGGAAGACTTTCTCAGCTGACTTCAAAAGGGCATTCCGCGCCTTCCAGGTCGCCCGTGTCCAGGCCGACTCCCTAGCTAACGTGAGACAGCAGCCCGGTGAGACGCTGAAGGCCTACCTGAGCAGATTCGCGAACGTTGCTGCTCGAGCTAGGGACGCAGATGATAGCTCCAAGCTCATGTCCATGAGAACCGGAATCCTTGTCGGAGGAGACCTCTGGAAGGATATACAAAGAAAGGGAGTCAACTCGATCAACGAATTCCTTAACAAGGCCCAAGAATGGATAAACTTGGAAGAAGCCGAAGCCTTAGCTGTGGGAACCAGCCAGGTCCTTGATCAGCCCGTTGGAGTAGGGACGGAGGTCGTGGCAGCGACCCCAAACGTCACATAGAACAACCAGCCCAGTGGAGGCAAAAGAAAGGGAAATGGAAAAAACAGTCAGCACGGCCAAAAGAAGAATAAGTTCGTAGACAAGTTTAAACCTATTTTCACGACGTATACCGAGCTCACCCAGTCCAGGGAAAGTATCTTCTTGGCCAACTCCACTCGGTTCCCCTAGAAGAGGCCGGAGCCATTGAAGCACCACAAGGGAAAGAGAGACACTTCCAAATTTTGCCGTTTTCATAACGATGTGGGCCACAATACCGACGATTGTAGGCATCTAAAAGATGAGATCGAGACTCTCATCCGAGCCAGCCCCTTGGCTCAATACTCACGGAACCAGGTTCCAGCAAGCCGACCTGCTCCAGAGGCCCCAGCCAGTCAGCCCGGGTCTCGGGTAGATCAGGATGTTCCTCCTCCCGTGGTCGGAGGAGAGATATCCACCATCTCTGGAGGACCGCACATGGCTGGCACGAGCAGAGGCGCCCAGAAGAGATACGTGAATGAACTAAAGGCTCATAACGGAGTGGAGTTCGTCCCGGAGCAGCGCCAGTCAAAGCAGCAGCGATTGGAGAGGCAACCAATCATTTTTACGGAGGAAGATGCAGGCCATGCCCAGTTCCCTCACAATGATCCCTTGGTTATAGCAGTCTAGCTCGCCAACCGGAGAGTGAGGAGGGTACTAATAGACAACGGGAGCTCGGTGAACCTCCTATTCCGATCCACCTTAGAGAAGATGGGTTGATCGTCGCCGAGCTAAAGGCAACCTCCATGATGCTGTATGGTTTTTCGGGAGAAGGATCAGCGGCGATAGGGATGATCGAGCTGGTAATCACCCTAGGGGAAGAATCTCGGACAGCCTCCAAACTACTCGAGTTCGTGGTCATAGACTGCCCCGCTGCCTACAATGCCATTTTGGGCCGACCTACGCTCATAACTTTCGAGGCTATCACTTCCGTTCGACACCTCGCCATGAAGTTCCCTACTTCGACGGGAACCTGCACTATCCATGGTGATCAGCTTGCTGCTAGGGAATGCTACAGCATTTCCATGAAGGGAAAATCTAAACCCGGGCAGTTGGCTATGGCCATTCAGAGTGAAGAGGAATCTCAAGAACCCTTGGCGGATCCTGAGATTGAAAAACGTCAAAGCGCCAAAGGGGGAAATGTCGCCTTAAGTAAGGATATTGACCCCCGAATAGGCGAAGACAGATCCGAGCTCCAGGCTATTGAGGAGCTCGAGGAAGTGAACCTTGATCCATAAAATCCGTCACGGATGGTCAAGCTTGGGAAAAACCTCTGTAGCAAGAGGAAGGCGGAGCTGACTACGTTTTTGCGGGATAACTTGGACGTATTCGCATGGTCGCACGAGGACATGGTGGGGATTAGCTCGAGTGTCATCATGCACACGCTTCATCTGGATAAAAGCATTCCTGCCAAGTCTCAGAAGCGAAGACGTTTAGGAGCAACCCGGGCTGAAGCCCTAGAGGAAGAAGTAGCCCGGCTAAAAAAATGTGGTTTTATCCGTGAAGCCAAGTTTCCAATATGGGTCGCCAACCCCGTGCTAGTTCCGAAGCCCAACAGGAAATGGCGGACCTGCATCGACTTCTCTGACCTGAATAAAGCCTGCCCCAAGGATTGTTTTCCATTGCCAAGGATTGACTAGCTGGTGGATGCCACGGCGAGGCACGAGCTCATGTCCTTTATGGACGCGTACTCAGGCTACAATCAGATCGCGATGAATCCGGTGGACCAGGAACACACCAGCTTCATGACCCCGACTAATGTCTATTGCTACAGGGTCATGCCTTTCGGTCTGAAGAACGCCGGAGCTACCTACCAAAGACTAGTAAATAGAATGTTCGCGGACCAGATCGGAAAGAACATGGAAGTGTATGTTGATGACATGCTAGTCAAGTCAAAGACTGCCGATAACCATGTTTCCGACCTGGAAGAATATTTTAAAATACTACGCGAATATGGCATGAGGCTCAATCCCCAGAAATGCACTTTTGGAGTCGCGTCAGGGAAATTCCTGGGGTTCATAGTCAATACCCGAGGAATCGAGGCAAACCCCGGTAAGATCAGGTCACTGCTCGAGCTTTTTTCTCCCAGGTCGCGGAAAGAGGTCCAAGGCTTAACAGGAAGAGTGGCAGTGCTCAACCGGTTTATTTCCAAGTCAACCGATAAGTGTTTGCCCTTCTACAACCTGCTCCGAGGAAACAAGAAGTTTGAATGGACAGTAGAATGCGAAAGCGCATTCCTCGACCTGAAGGCACATCTGGCTGAACTGCCCGTGCTATCCAAACCCAAGGCAGGAGAGCCTCTTTTTCTCTACCTGGCTGTCACTGAGGATACAGCTAGTGCCGTACTGGTACGAGAAGAGGACCAAGTTCAGAAGCCAGTCTACTACATCAGCAAGAGACTTCTCGGGGCAGAATCACGATACCCAATGATGGAAAAATTGGCGTTCTGCCTAATCACGGCCTCACGAAAGCTCAGGCCGTACTTCCAATCTCACTCAGTACACGTCATGACCGATCAGCCTCTAAGGCAGGTTTTGCAAAAACCTGAAGCATCGGGACGTTTGTTAAAATGGGCGGTCGAACTCAGTCAGTTCGAGATTTTCTACACTCCCCGAACTGCTATAAAAAGTCAGGCCCTAGCCGATTTTGTGGCAGAATGCACGGGATTCCAGGAGAATCCAGCAGAGGGCTCACCCCAGGTCACCTCGCCCCAATCGTTGTGGAGGATCTTTATGGATGGTTCATCCAGTGAGAACGGTTCCGGGGCCGGAATCATTCTGATATCCCCCGAGGACATAGATTCCACTCGGTGCTAAGGTTCGGGTTCAAGGCCTCCAACAACGAGGCAGAATACGAAGCTTTGTTGGCCGGGCTAAGGATAGCCAAGGAGTTAAAGGCGAGCTCCGTCCAGTGCTTCAATGACTCCCAGCTCGTGGTAAACCAGGTTCTGGGCGAATATCAGGCGCGGGGACCCAAGATGGCCGCCTATCTGGCAAAGGTAAAAGCTGAGCTGTCCGCATTTGAGCGAGGATCGATCGAACAGATACCTCGGGAACAGAACACTAATGCAGATGCTCTTGCCAAACTCACCACCTTGGGAGAGACGGAGACCTTGGGGTTGGTGCCAATAGAATTCTTGGAAAAACCAAGTATAGAAGGAGACAGGTCTGAGGTCGAGATGGTCGACGCCAGGCTGACTTGGATGACCCCCATTCTTGAATATCTCATCGAGGGCAAGTTGCCTGAAGGACGTAACGATGCACGACAAATCCTGTATCAAGCTCCTAGATATACGATAGTCGATGGGGTGTTGTACCGACGTGGGCACTCCCTACCTCTCCTCCGTTGCGTTCTTCCAAGTGAAGCGAAGGCTATCCTGCAGGAAGTTCATGAAGGATTCTGTGGAGACCACACCGGGGGGCAGAGCTTGGCCTTAAAGGTTCTCAGGCAAGGGTATTACTGGCCAACTCTATCCAAAGACTCAATCTCGTACGTGAAGAACTGCGACAAGTGCCAACGATTCGCTGCAGTTGCCCGAGCTCCTCCAGTCGAGCTGAAGATGATCTCGTCCCCATGGCCATTTGCCGTTTGGGGGATAGACTTGGTTGGTGCCCTCCCCACTGGAAAAGGCGGGGTTTGTTACGCCGTGGTAGCCATCGACTACTTTACTAAGTGGGCTGAGGCAGAGCCGTTGGCAACGATAACGTCCAAAAAGGTGCTTGACTTCGTGGTTAAAAGCATCATCTGTCGCTTCAGCCTGCCCAAGAAGATCGTCTCCGATAACGGCACTCAGTTCGACAGCGACCTGTTCACCGAGTTCTGTGAAAGACATGGGATTGTGAAAAGTTTCTCCTCCGTGGCCTATCCTCAGGCTAATGGCCAGGTCGAAGCTGTCAACAAGACCCTAAAGGCAAGCCTCAAGAAAAGATTAGATGAAGCGAAGGGGGTCTGGCCAGAACAGCTCCCCCAGGTCCTATGGGCGTACCAGACCTCGCATCGGACTCCTACGGGTCATACTCCCTTTTCCCTAACCTTTGGGAGTGAGGCAGTCCTCCCCGTGGAGATAAAGGTTCTTTCGCATAGAGTCCAGTCTTACGACCAGGATCGAAACTAGGAGCTCCTGTGCCATTCCCTCGATCTGGTTGAGGAAAGGCGAGAGGATTCGCAACTCCAGCTCGCCCATTATCAGCAGAAAATCACCCGCTACTTCAACACCAAGGTCAAAAAACGCGCCTTTAGCATGGGCGACTTGGTCCTAAGAAGGATTTTCCTCGCCGGTAAAGATCCCAAAGATGGAGTTTTGGGACCAAACTGGGAAGGACCATACCAGGTCATCGAAGTCATCAAGGAGGGAACTTATAAGTTAGCTCGACTTGATGGAGGGGCGGTCCCGCGGACTTGGAACGCCATCCACTTAAAGAGATATTATCAATGATCCACTTGTAAGGCCTGGAAGGCCACTTTTTATGTATTAATGAAAATTAGCTTTTTACGCATATTTGCAAGTGTAATCTTAAAGTAACCACGAAATACCATTTCCCAGTTACTTGGGGGGCATATGGTACCTGGATATAACCAGGTCTCCTTAACGACTTAGATGTTGATTCTTATCGATTGACCGTTGTTTTCTTAAAAACGCGAGATATTGATAAGGGTTAACGCTGACTAAGTCCCATCCTGGTTTTAACCGGGTCATAAAACTTAGAAGTTGATTTAAATCTATCGATCGTTGTTCTTCTTAAAGAGCTCGAGACATGGATAAGAGTTAACACGAACTAAGTTTTCAAATTAAGTTCCTGGTTTTAACCAGGTCATAAAACTTAGAAGTTGATTTAAATCTATCGATCGTTGTTCTTCTTAAAGAGCTCGAGACATGGATAAAAGTTAACACGAACTAAGTTTTCAAATTAAGTTCTTGGTTTTAACCGGGTCATAAAACTTAGAAGTTAATTTAAAACTATTGATCGATGTTCTTCCTAAAGAGCTCGAGATATGGATAAAAGTTAACACGAACTAAGTTTCCAAATTAAGTTCCTGGTTTTAATCGGGTCATAAAACTTAGAGGCTGATTTAAACTAATGGATCGTAATTCTTCCCAAAGAGTTCGAGACATGAAAAAAAAAGATCAGCATAAACTAAGTTTTTCAAAAAATTGTAACCGAAATGCTTAAAGGCAAGAAAAAGCGTAAATTAAAAGCGTCAAAGCAAATTGTCTCGAGGTGAAAACACCTCATGCAAAGGTTACATCAAAAAATACTTAAAAATATTCAAGGGCAAAAGAGAAAAAACACCCTAAGCTCCATCAGATGGCCCCTGGGAGGTTGCTGTCTGACCCTGCTCCGCCGCACCAGAGCCTTCCCCAGTCTCCGAAGGCGCCTCTTTGTCAAGGCGAGCTTGGAACTTCACCAGCAAGCGCGCCCAGAGACTCGGTGACATGAAGGAAAAGTCAGCCTCCGGATTGTAGACCCAGCAGTGATAGAATAGATCTTCCATGGACTGCTCTGAAGTGGCCCGTTCGGCCTCCAGGGCGGCCTGGATCTCAGCCTTCGCGGCATCGAGGTCTGTTCGCGAGGTGGCAAGGGAGGTCTCGAGCTCTTGGACCTTCGAGCGGGTCTTCTCCAACTCGGCCTTCGAGGTCGCCAAGGCATCTTTAGTCGCCTTAGCTGCCTGAAGAGAGGCCTGGTGCTCGGTCCTCATATCCTCGAACTGAGTTTTGGCCCTGACGATGCTCTGGTGAAGAGCGACGACGCCCTGCGAGAAATGAAAGATAAATTGCCTTAGAGGAAAAATAGGGCAAAATGTAATGGTAAAAGCTTTAAAAGAACAGGGCAGCTTACCGTTAGGGTCATGCCCATTGAAGACTCCATTACGCCAACCGGGCTCATTGTCTCAATGGCCCGGAGTTCCTTCTCGGTGAACTTGTATATATGGCTGACGACGTAGTTCGCCGACTCATACACCGTTCCCCGGAAGGCCTCTGGGATCTTCTCCAGGTCCTGGGGATTGACTGGGAAGCGTACATCGGAGGCCACCACGGCCGGAGTCCCGAGCTCCGTTCCTACATCCTGGGTGGCGGCTGGAGCTCGCGGAGGTGGTGGAGGCATTTGGCCTGCTCCTGCAGCAGGAAGAATCGCTCCCACGACCTGTTCTGCCGGGGTTTTCTCCTTCTCCTTTGTCGGAGACTTGGTGGAGACCCCAGAGGCACTCTTGGACGCCCGGAGCCTTTTCAGTCTTGGCCCGGCTGAGGGGTTCCCCCCGAAGACTGGGCCTCGCAGACTCTCCTCGGGCTGAGACATCTCTTCTGTCAAAACAAAAACATGGTTAGTACAAGTTAGCAACCATACAGAGACAAAGACAAAGGGTTAAAGGTAAAAAGTATGCGAATACTAAGGGAGCCCTACCCCCTGAGCTGGAAGAAGTACCTAAGACGATTACTTCCCGAACTGGCGCAAGTTCTGGGTCCGGGTCTGACTCAGGGCTAGATTCTCCTACATACTGCCTAAGCCCCGGAGCTAAGATAGTGATGGCCATGTGCGGAGGTTGGTCCCATACTCCTCGAATAGGATCGACCTAAAGGCTAGGGTGTTATCTACTACTACGGTACCCCTAGGTCGGCTCTCTTGGTGATCCATCACGAGCCGGTCGACACAATGGAGCAAGGTTGTGTGCAGGTCCGGATCGCTTCGATGACAATGGACGAGCTGCCTAGGATTGAACCTAGCCAACCAGGGGTCTGCAGTGGCCCTATCTAGATTCCTAAACATGTAAGGGTTACCTTGGCCAGAAGGAGTCGCGGCTGCTCCGGATTGGATCCTCTCCTCGCCCATCCTCTGGGCGACTTCCAAGGTCCTCTTCCTGTTCCTCACGAGCGGAACTTCGTCGCCCTCGTCCTCCTCACCTTCATCTCCCGCGACCTCCTCCACGTTGATAGGTCTGGTGTCACGAGCTGGGGGTAGCCCCCGGGGCCTCTTTAGGTTCAGGGTCTGATTTGGAAAAATCAGCTTGCAGGCCACCATCGTCTCGTCCGTCACGAGCACGCGATAATCCTTCTCACTGGGGGGACTCGCCCCCGCTGGTCCGGGCTGGCTTTGAGGCAGAAAAAATATAAAATGTCTGCAGGAGTGGGGACCTCCCACTCGTGCTTCTGGAAAAAATACCTCAACCCTGCCAGCAGACGGTAGGAGTTGGGGGGGAGCTGAAATGGGGCCAACCCCACGTAGTTAAGGAAATCAGCAAAATAATGATCCAGTGGGAGGAATGCCCCTGCCTTAAAATGTTGACCGCTCCAGGCCGCGAACGACTCGTCGAGCGGCGCACAGCTCCGCTCGCCCTCTGAAGCAGGTCGGACCACTACAGATGCTTTCCCCAGGGCGATGTTGTGGGAAAGGAAGATTTTGTTAATCTTCGCCTGATCGGTGATCTTTGAGACGATTCTCTCCGCCTCAAAGAATGCATCAGGAGCCACCTCGACCTCCTTCTCCACTGCCGGCCCGAAGCGGGGGATCGGGGAGCTAGGCATCGCTGCCTTTCCTCTGTCCTGCTGGGAGGCCGAGCTGCTGACTTTCTTCTGTGGGAGATTCCTCTTTGGAGCCATCTGGTCGCCTAACGAACAAAAGAAAACATTTCAGAAAAGGCGACCCAAGCATGAGGAAAAAGCAATTATTATTTGCACGAGCTGTGGTAAGCCCAGTCCGTGGAGAGTGAGACCACGCGGTTCGATGAACACACGTCTGTGCTACCAACAGATCCCTGATTACTCGGGATTCGTGTGTCAGGAGGGTCAGGATAGAATTTGCCTTGGGGGGAAAGTTTCAGTAGGCAGAAAATTGCAAAACCGCCTGTGAGGCGTGTTCCCTAAGCTACCCGGTTTTGCACCCAAAGTTCCCAAAACTCCTACCCATAAAATTTTCCCCAGAGAAAGCATCCTGAAACCCATACTCTTAAGTGATTTCCTACAGCAAAGATTCCCTAACCTAAAAGGGCTTTCACCCTCCGTATCCACAAAACCCAGTAAACCCTTGCATGCGGCTACAGTAAAAATTTTTACCTATGCTACAGTGGTATATATTTTCAAAACGCACATGGTCAGGAAACTTACAGTGTGTGGCTGGGAGGTGGATGAAGGTGTCGCCTTGGTAAAAGCTTCGTAGATGTATTGGCTTCCAAAGCTTTGAAGAAATCTGTGCGCCTAAGCTTCTTGAACGCTGAAAGTAGCAGTAACAGAGTAGAGGGTTTGTTCTTCTGAAATGAAGAGAGAAGAAGAAGAGAAGTTTGAGAAAATTTCGAATGAAAGGGTGGCCCATGCGTAGGGTGGCCACCCCTTTTTATATGCGTGAAGGATCACGTGTATAGGGCCGTTGGATGACCCTGATGAGGGATCTGAGGCCCTCCACTCGAAATACGAAACGACGGCTGGGCATAGGCTAGGCCATTAAATGCGGTTCTCGTAAGACGTACCGTCACCAACCACGATGTTCCACGTATCAGGCGCCTGCGTAGGAAGTGGAATATGAAGAGTTCATGGGGAAGCCTAAAAGCCCCTAGTGTGGTCGTATATACAACTTAGTATACCACGAGCAGGAGCTTGGGGGGCAGATGTACGCCCTGATTTTCCCATGGGCTGATTAGCAAGCCGAGCTGCGGACTAATCATGATTATCTCATGGACACCCCCAAGACCGGAGCTTCTGTCATTTAGCTCAAGGAAGCCCCGAGGGCTCGCCTTCATTGCCCAAGACTGGAGCAGGGACTCTGAAGGCCGAAGGTCGAGTCAAGTATGTAGCTCGCGGTACTCTGGATATGGAGCTATGACCCTCTGTGAAGTCAACACACGCAAGGTAAACGTGCATATATCGGACATCACGTGTCTGATATCCCCCTGACTTCTCGGACACGCAGCAGGAACGTGCGTGTTCAGACACCCACGATTGGGTTGGGCCGTGCGGCCCATTACCTCCTTACCTAACGATTTGACCACACTTATGTGTCAGGTTCAGGAATTAATCATGAATGTCGCAGAATTGATACGACAAGTAAGAAGGTCACGGGATGACCTTCTTACCAACTTCCAGGTGCCCTCTCCTATAAATATGGAGACCCTGGGAGTTGATAGGGGTCGGAAAAATAATATCTTGTAAGAAATACTCTGTAATCAAATACTCAGTATACATCAATAATATTGACTAGTGGAGTAGAAGGACTTTAACCTTTGAACCACTTAAAAAACGTGTCTTTAGTCACCTCCTTCATCCTCTAAGATCATATATCTATTTCGGTTCACCTTTTAGCACTAATCCCTTTCTCTTCTTCTCTTAATTACCTGTTGGCGAAGAATCGCGTCAACAAGTATAATCTAATTCCCAAATTTCTTGGATTACTCCATAAAATGTCATATCACACTCTACAGGATTTTTGTCCTTTGAACTAGAGATTTGCACAGTTTTTGCTACAATAAAAACTCCACTATTCTGTGTGGTTCTTACATTATCTCGTTCCAAAGTATTGAATTGAGTACCGTTGACGATGTATGATGGGTACTTAAACACATTCAGAGAAGGACCACGAGAAATCCACTTAACTATGTCCGACACATGACACGACGTGTGGGTCACTTCAGTTGCAACCTTTGTTAAAAAACATGAAATAATAATTAATAACATGTCATGCAATCAAAACAAAAGATTTAAAATTATTTACTCAAATCAATACCTTGTTCTCTAACCAAGTACTAAATGTACGATAGTGTTCATCTTGGATCCATTTTTGGTTCTTTGACTTAGATGGATATTTTTTACGAAGCCAAACAAAATGATTCCTTCATAAATGTATGCAAAATTAGTATGAATCAATACAAATATCACAATAATGTTTTATGATATCATACTGTCTAAGATAACTTACTCGATGTAAGGTTGAATCTCATCAATGTTTTGCAATACAAGACAGTGTGCTTCATGTCTTTCATCTTGAGTTATTGAGCATATAACACCACCTTTTCCACCATAACCACCATTACTTTTATTTAATGTAGATTGATCGCCCACGCTTGTCACACCATGCAAGTATTATGAACAAAATTCAATGGCTTCTTCTGCAATATAGCATTCAACAATACATCCTTCGGGTCTACTTCTATTTCTAACATAACTCTTAAGAATCTTCATGTATCGCTCAAAGGGATACATCCATCTTAAATAAACAGGTCCGCAT
Organism: Humulus lupulus; assembly: GCF_963169125.1. NCBI lineage: Eukaryota > Viridiplantae > Streptophyta > Magnoliopsida > Rosales > Cannabaceae > Humulus > Humulus lupulus. Next base: position 33,976,377 of record NC_084793.1, on the reverse strand, counting down.
AGTTTAATCTCTCTAACCAAATGGAGTGTAAGATGCACCATTATGTCAAAAAAAGAAGGTGGGAAGAATCGCTCTAAGTAACACAAGATTATAGCAATCTCCACTTGTAAATTGTCTAACGTTGAAACGTCAATCGTCTTACAACATAAATACTTGAAAAACAAACACATCCGTGTGATTATTTCTCGAACCTTTCTAGGTAGCACACCACGAATAGCCACAGGTAGAATGTGTTGGAATAGGACATGACAATCATGAGATTTCATGCCGACCAAATTCAAATTCTTCATATCCACCAACGTTCTTATGTTTGAAGAATACCCTTCTGGAACTTTAATATTGTATAGACAATTGCAAAGTTCTTTTTTCTCATCCTTACTGAGTGTGTAACAAGCTGCCGGTAAAAATGTTCTATTAGGGCTAGCTTTTTTCGTAAGCCCAATGCAGCCAAGTCTTTCCGAGCTTTAATACCGTCCTTACTTTTACTTGGAATATTTAACAAAGTTCCTATTAGACTATCACACACATTTTTCTCAATGTGCATGACATCTAAATTATGTCGCAAAAGTAACTTTTCCCAATATTCAAGCTCAAAGAAAATTGATTTTTTCTTCCAAGGACTTGTAGACTCATCCGCACTAGTCAAACTAACTTCAGTCTTATCCTTGCCAACACTCTTTCCACGACCCTTCTTCTTCTTAATTGGACAAACAATAGGTTTTCCTACCTTAAACTGAATTACATATACTTTATTAAGTACTTGATTCCCAGTCAAAGGAGCTGGAGCCAAACCAAACTCTTGTTCACCATTGAATGCATTTTTCCAAGTTCTAAAATAATGTCTCCGGGGCAAGAATTTTCTATGTCCCATATAGCACACCTTGCGGGAATGTTTCAAATATTGAGAGAAAGTCTTCTCCTCACAAATAGGACAAGCTTTGTATTCTTTTACACTGTAACCAGATAAATTTCCATAAGCGGGGAAGTCGTTTATTGTCCATAACAACACCGCTCGAAGGGTAAATTCTTCTTTTCGGTATGCATCATAAGCCCTAACTCCTTCATTCCATAAAGTTTTCAAGTCATCAATTAGGGGAGCTAAGTAGACGTCAATATCGTTACTAGGTTGTTTAGGTCCAGATATCAGCAAGGTCAGTAAGGTAAACTTCCTTTTCATACAAAGCCATGGCGGTAAATTATATATGACTAGCATAATAGACCAACAACTATACTTACTACTGAGAGAAGTATGAGGATTAATTCCATCCGTAGAAAGAGCTAGACGAATATTTCTAGGTTCATTGGCAAATGAAGGCCATTCCAAATCCACTGTCTTCCACACTGGTGAGTCAGCAGGATGTCTAAGTCTACCATCCTTTATTCTCTCATTTGCATGCCAAGTCAAATTCTTAGCATGATCAACATTTCGATAAAATCGAATCAAACGAGGAATTGGAGGAATATACCACAAAACTTTTGCTGGTACTCCTTCCTTAACTTCCTCTAAATTCCTCTTCTTTTGCCATCTGGACACACCACAAGTAGGACACGAATTCACATCTACAAGGCTATTCCGATATAATACACAATCATTAGGACAAGCATGTATTTTTTCATATTGCAAGCCTATTGAGCACATAGTTTTCTTAGCCTTGTAAAATGATACGGGCATCTCGTTTTCTTCAGGCAGTAAATCTTTCAAAAAAACTAACAATTCCGTGAAACTCTTATCACTCCATCCATTTTTGGCTTTTATATTGTACAATCTAAGCAGGGCTGATAGCTTTGAAAATTTAGTGCAACCAGAGTAAATCGGCTTTTCAGCGTCATTAAGAAGATTTTCAAACTTAACGGGATCTACTTCTGATTCATAATATGCATCGTCAATCATTTCATCTAAATTATCCTCACGATCCAATTGCCTATAATTCCGATCTTCATTCACCATAGGAGGGTCCGGAGTAACATGAAGCTCTTCATCATGCCAATACCATATTTTATAACTTTTGTCTATCCCGTGGAAATATAAGTGCTCTTTTATTATTGTGGCAGTCATCTTTTTCATATTTCCACACTTACTACAAGGATAACAAATATAGTTTGGATCTTTGGCATGATCCAAACTAAATTTAAGAAACTCATCGACCCTTTTTATATATTCTACTGACATCCTATCAGCTGACATCCATTCTATGTCCATATTGCGCCTATTTGTTTTAATAAAAAAATTAAAATTAAGAAAATAAAATAAAATAAACATACAAAACAAAACTAAGTACAAAAAAATCTATAGAAAATCGGACAACATATCCCCTAATTTACTAGCCTAGCCATCTGTCCCAATCAACACCAATATGTCAAAAAAATCAAACAGCACACAGGTTTTCATCCATATATCACCGCAGCACACAAAATTCTCAGAACCTACTGCACTAAGACATGCAAGTTTTCAATCTTCCGTTATCACCACAGCACACAGAATTCCCAGAATCTACTTCACTATGGATGAATATCTAAGATATTCAAACTCCACTAAAGTAGTACAGTTATCATTCAAAATTGTAAAATATTGAATTTTTTAAAAACTAAATCAAATGCAACATACCTCTTGCAATTAGCTACCAATCTAATGCTTTAAAATCAATAAAAATATTAACCTATTCATTTTAATCAAAATTATAAAACAAGAAAAAGGTCAGATGTTGACATGCTCTTTTAAAAAAGTTAAAATCAACACAACAAATATATGCATACATACTTGTATATTCTTTTACAAGTCACACTTGTATCAACAACTATTATTTGTCTAATGAACACTTTAAGATCTTTTTTTATTTAGACATAAAAGCAGCATCATCATTTTTATCAATTATACATATACAACACACAGGCAAGACACTTTTTTATTCTTCTCTTATTTTCTTTTTTTTTTATACCTGCAATGTACTAACACATTTAAAAGTTAATTGTCGTTATTATTATTTTCATTATGATGTTGGCTTTTATTGCTGTGGTCATTGCTGTTAATATTATTATTTGATAAATCGATGATGATTACTCTTCTAGTTATTATTATTGTGGTGACGATGATAAGTTGATAACAATGTTCACCATTTTTATTGCTGTTCTTTATTTATTTATTTATTATGATAAGGATAATGATGATGTTGGTTTTTATTACTACCGTTTAAGAATGTGCCTTTTTCAGATTTATGTAGAAATTGGCAATGCTTTGTGTAAATATTCTTATACTTAAAGTTCTTAGTTCTGTGTTCTAGGGACTTTATATTTTGTTTTCTGTTTGTTTGATTATATATGGGTAGTAAGGTTCTTGTACTCCCATACCTCTTGTATTTTTTTTTCTATTAATTATAGGAGCACTGATGTTTTGATTAAAAAAAGTAATCATAATAATTATATTATTATTATTTTTTCTTATGGGAGTTAAGTGATTTTATATATCCACCACCACCAGGCCTCTGAATAACCACCACCAGGCCTCATTATCTGCCTTGGCTATAAACCTACTCTGCAGTCAATAACTTGACCCATTAGACACGATGAGCATATCCAGAGTTTTCCCCCACGGGATCAATCTTACCACACCGCATTCACAAATCACTGTAGTGCTATAAACATTCCCATGGCATTCATACATGATTCAAAATCCCTGCTCTTCCAACATTCACACCATGCCTCAACTCAAGCATGCAAATATCACAATTATGTAATCATGGAGCAGGTAATCAAATGATCATATTCATAAACATATTCACGGAGCATATAATCAAATAGTCAAGAGCCAAGCTCTATCAGAATCTCATGCTCCCTAATGCGATGTGCAGGTAAAGCATTCACAATCTATTTAAGCAGCTAAGCACATAACTACAAAAATAGTTACCATTCCTTGAGTGAAGCTATCTTCAGTGATGAGTGTACATGCCCAGCTCGTCTTCAGGAACACATAAACCATGGCATGCTATGATACCAAAATTGTAACGCCCCAACTCTAGGGACTACTACAGTGCACATTGCAAACAGTGCTAAACTCGCTAATCAAGTCGTTTGGCCATAAACGTGTAACTAAGCATGATTAGTGGTTTAGGGGTTAAAAACTTTGGTTAAGATATAACGTTTCACTAGAACGTTTACTGTATACATTAGGATCCCAAAAATATAATTTCAGAGTTTATTACAAGAAAGTGTTTACAACAGGCCGTTCTAAGCGGCAAAACAGGGTTCAGCCCTAGTTCCACTTTCAAACCTCGCCCAAGTATTGGTTGAGCAGCTGCATATGTACACGTCATCACCTAAGCTCTCTAACTCAAGGATGGTCCAGCTTCCTTTTGCCTTTACCTGCACCACAAAGCACCTGTGAGCCGAAGCTTAGCAAGAAAACTCATATGCTCATAAACAATCATATCATGATATCAAATCATATCTGGCATGCCTAGCATTCATAGCTCTATTTAGCATGCAAATGAATTCAAACAGATGCTGGGGTATCCAGGATAAGAAATCCTAGCCTTCTGATTGGAGGACTTTCAAGTCAATCCTAATCAGATGAGTGTCGCAACACTTGAGTAGGGGTGGCAATTTGGGTCACGACACGATGACACGACACGATTAAGGTAAACACGAACACGACACGTTTAATAATCGTGTCGTTTTCGTGTTTGAGTTTTTGACACGTTTAATAATCGTGTCGTGTTCGTGTTTACCTTAATCGTGTCGTGTCATAATCGTGTTGACCCGTTTAATAATCGTGTCGTGTCATAATCGTGTCAGACACGATAACACGAATCATTTACATACGTTTTATGATTTTTTTTCATATATTTATGATTAATCGTGTCATAATCGTGTTATCGTGTTCGTGTCGTGTTCGTGTTCGTATTTTTGACACGTTTAATAATCGTGTCGTGTTCGTGTTTACCTAATCGTGTTATCGTCTCATAATCGTGTCGACACGAATCTGACACGTTTACACGAATTGCCAGCCCTACACTTGAGGTTCCGATAAACCATGCTGAGTGACCGACAAGCGAGTCACTAATTCAAATGGAAGGGTGGCTGTTGGGTAAGCCTTTAGCCTTCAATAGGTTCTGGTAAACCATACTGAGTGACTGACAAGCAAGTCACTAATTCAAATGGAAGGGTGGCTGTTGGGTAAGCCTCTAACCTTCAATAGGTTCTGGTAAACCATACTGAGTGACTGACAAGCAAGTCACTAATTCAAATGGAATGGTGGCTGTTGGGTAAGCCTCTAACCTTCAAGCGCTTATAATGTTCTTCGACCCTTGAGGTCGGTCTGGCATTAATGCTCTTTGAGTCATTCAATGCTGATAGTCGATTAGATCTAATCTCTGATGGCTTGCATGATACACGCTAAGGCCGTTCTGACTAGTGAGTCAGTGCAACGTGACCAGTGCCTAGTACCACTGTCGAACCTGACTAATGAGTCACAGTTGATACTAGCACCTTTGCCAAATCTGAATAATTAGTCAGTACCATGCACAGGTAAGCAATGATATCAATGTGTATCATATGCCAATTATCCAAGAATAGGGCATTGAGCATGCTTACTAAACAGTTGCTAGCATAATTATGATCATGCGTCATGCACAAACACAGAGACTCAAGCTCTGACCAATCTCATGTTCATTGTTTATGGCATGCCCTAATCACATGTTTCTCGTGCATCACATGCAGCACACTTAATCATCCAGCATGCCTCAATAATAACCATATGCAAATGGGCAAGATTGCCAAGCACTCATTATGCTATCGATGTTCACATTTAACATCCAACATGCATCAATCATAACCATGCATGTCACATATGGGGTGCAGTTTTCTTACCTTGGGTTCGAGCAAGAAATATTTAAAGAACGACCCTTGAGAATGATCAACCTTTTGGTCCTTTGGCGGTTACCTGGTCATAACCAATTATGGGATTCCATCAATAAAATGAATAATAAAAGGTTCCCAAACCAAAACCTAGCCTCCGAGACATCAAACACTACTCAAACAGGTAGTAGGTTCAACCCTGAGACCTTAGGCTTGAATCCCCAAGCTAAAAACACTTTTCTGGACAAAAAGCCACTAAGGGTCACGGCCCTCCACAGCTGCGCCGTGGCGCGCCCCTCAAACAGAGGCTGCCTTCCCTGACAAGCACCATGGGCCGCGACTCAATATGCAATTAAGCCAAAAACCAGCAACGCACCAGCTCAACTCCCCTGCGTTTTCCCTTGGAACCAACTCTTCAAACCAACCCAAAACACCAACCTAACACCCAATTTAACCCCTAAACACCATCAACAACTCACCCTCATCAAAACCCAAGTTACCAAACTCAAGAACTTCCATTAATTCTCAACTAACACATCAAAATTCTTAATTGAAAACTTATTAGAAAACAGGGTATACCATGAAACTAATGGCTGGAACTTACCTCAAACTTGATTTTGAATCCCCTTTTATGGCTGAATCAAGTTTCTAAGCTCCCACCTTTGATTTCCTAGCTTAACTCCTCAATTTGGCCTCTCAAGATTCAAAGGAAAGTGAAGGGAGGAACATGTACGGGAGAGAAGAAGAAGATGAGGATGAAACTCTGTTTTGGTTCTGTTTCTACAGCCATCTAAACCTTCACATATATCCAAACCAAATGACCTAAATGCCCCTAGGTCATTTAAGGCTTCTAAAATCATTTCAAGGGTAAAATTGGTACTTTCCACTTATCCCGTTAATCATAATTAACGCTTCCCAATTTCCGCTAATCTCAATATTCTCAAACACCAATAATTCACATCCCGTTACCCTTTAATGCCTGGTAACACTCTAATCATTAAAACACCCCGAGACTCACCCCAAGCCCCGAGCTTAAGCCTGTTATGACTAGACCGAAAACTTGCCTTCCCATGATCGTCTCATGCCGAATGGATTGACCCAATCCACATATAATGTGGTAACATTATAATTCACCCATATGCATGAAATTACAAAATCACGCTGTAACGTCCCAACTCCTGGGACCGTTACGGTGTGCCTTGTAAACAGTGCTAAACTCGCTAATCGAGTCATTTGGCCAAAACGTGATCTAAGTATGATTAGCGGTTTAGGGTTTTAAACACTTTGGTTATGATGTAACGTTTCATTAGAACGTTTAATATATACATTGGGATCCCGGAAATATAAATTTAAGAATTTATTACAGAAAATATTTACAACAGGTCGTTCTAAGCGGCAAAACAGGGTTCAACCCTAGTTCCACTTTAAACCTCGGCCGTGGCGGTCGAGCAGCTGCATATGTACACGTAATCACCTAAGCTCTCCAACTCAAGGATGGTCCAGCTTCCTCTTGCCTTTACCTGCACCACATAGCACCCGTGAGCCGAAGCCCAGCAAGAAAACATAACACTTTTCATAAACATTATCAAATGATTATCATTATAATCACACTGAACATAAAGCTTTCAAACCAATGGGTGCACATCACATGATTCTAGCGGGAGAGTGGCTGTTAAATAAGCCACTAGCCTCCAAGCTCTCTTTACTAGCGGGAGAGTGGCTGATAGGTAAGCCACTAGCCTCCAGGCTCTGTTTTCTAGCGAGAGAGTGGCTAATAGGTAGGCCACTAGCCTTCAAGCTCTGTTTTGTAGCGGGAGAGTGGCTGATAGGTAAGCCACTAGCCTTCAAGCTCTGTTTTGTAGCGGGAGAGTGGCTGATAGGTAAGCCACTAGCCTCCAAGCTCTGTTTTGTTCATCGACCCTCAGGGTCGGTCAGGCATTATTGCTCCTTGAGTCATTCAATGCTAGTAGTCGATTAGATCTAATCTCTGTTGGCTTGCGTGATTCATGCTAAGGCCGTTCTGACAAATAAGTCAGCGCTACCTGACCTGTGTCCAGTATCACTGCTAAGCCTGACAAATAAGTCACAGCTTCACAGCTGATACTAACACTTTTGTCGATCTGACTAATTAGTCAGTACCATACACAAGTAAGCAATGCTATCAATATGTATCATATGCCAGTTATCCAAAAATAGGGCATTCAGCATGCTGACTAAACAGTTTCTAGCATAATCATGATCATGCACAAACTCAGAGACTCAAGCTCTGATCAATCTCATATTCATCATTCATGGCATGCCCTAATCACATGTTTCTCGTGCATTACATGCATCACACTTAATCACCCAGCATGCCTCAACAATAATCATATGCAAATGGGCAAGATCGCCCAGCAGTCATTATGCTATCAATGTTTACATTTAAACATCCAACATGCATCAATCATAGCCATGCATGTCACACACGGGGTGCAATTTTCTTACCTTGGGTTCGAGCGAGAATTAATAAAAGAAACGACCTTTGAGAACGATCAGCTTTTAGTCCTTTAGCAGTCACCTAGTCATAACCAATCATATAGAGTACCATTAATAAAATGAATAATAAAATGTTCCCAAACCAAAACCTAACCTCCGGGATCTCAAACACTACTCAACCGGGTAGTAGGTTCAACCCCGAGGCCTAAGGCTTGAATCCCCAAGCTAAAAACCCCATTCTGGAAACAATGACCTTAAGGGTCGCGGCCCTCCTTGGCCATGCCGCGGCCCACCCCTCAGACAGAGGCGCCCAAACCTAGTTTACACCAAGGGTCGCGGCTCTCCCTGGCCATGCCGCGGCGCAACCCCCAGTTCAGCCAAAACCCCTGTTTTTCTTCCCCTACGATTTCTCTTGGAACCAATCCATCAAACCCAGTTTAAACACCACTCAAACCTCCAAGACAATCCATAAAATTTTTCTATACCACACCCTTAGAAAAACCCAAGACAAACCCCAACTAAAACTTCCATCAATTCCAACAACCCTCCATAAAAACACAAGCTGAAAACTAGTATCAAAACAGGGTATGCACCAGAAATTAATGATAAGAACTTACCTCCAACACGATTTGAATCCTTCCCAATGGCTGTACTCAAACTAAACCTCCCCAAGCTTGACTCCCTAGCTTGCTTCCTCAAGATAGGCTCTCAAAACTCAAAGAAAAGGGTGAAGGAAGACTTGTACGGGAAGGAAGGGAGAAGGATGAAGATAAACTCTGTTTCTGTTCTGTTTTCCACAGCTTTCCTATGTTATATATATCCAAAACCCAAAATGACCAAAATACCCTTAAGCCAACAAAAGCCTCTAAACCATTTCAAGGGTAAAATTGGTACTTTCCACCTATCCCGTTAATCATAATTAACGCTTCCCGATTCCCACTAATCTCCATATTCTCAAATACCAATAAATCACATCCCATTACCCTTTAATTCCCGGTAATTCTCTAATCATTAATATCACCCCGAGACTCACCCCGAGCCCCGAACTTAAGCCCGTTATGACTAGACCGAACACTTACATCTCATGATCGTCTCATGTCGAAAAGCTCGAACCAATCCACATACAATGTGGTAAAATTATAATTAATCTCAACCATGCACCCAAAATATACAATTACGCCCACAGTGGCCAAATTACCAAAATGCCCTCGCATTTAAAATATGAGCCCATATGCATGCATTCACCATCATATAATAATATAATTCACATAGACATGCATATAATCATTAAATATCATAATAAATCAATTATGGCCCTCCCGGCCTCCTAATCAAGGTCCTAAACCTTATTAGGAAATTTGGGGCATTACACACGCCCTAACGGCCAAATTACCAAAATGCCCTTGGAATAAAAATATGAGCCCATATGCATGCATTTACCATCATATAATAATATAATTCACATAAACACGCATATAATCATTAAATACCACAATAAATCAATTATGGCCCTCCTGGCCTCCTAATCAAGGTCCTAAACCTTATTAGGAAATTTGGGGCATTACACATATATACATGGAAACGTCCTATAAGAATCGGGAACGGATAACAGACTAAATGGTATCCCTTAAATATTGGGATTGTACAACAATAAATATGTTCATACGTAACGGGCTATCCTAGGTGACTCATCGGGTCTTCGAGATAAGCAATCGACGTTGTGACTGTCAAGACTTATGGAAATGTTGCAAACTTGCCACTCTACTTCAGGACATGCTCGGGGTAGATAGATACTGCCGAAGTTATCACACTCGAGCTCGCACTTCCCAAACTTGGACTGTTTTATCCGAAGACAATTGATAACTGATGTATCCCAATGTCGTGCTATTGCAAACTCAGAATGTATCTCGAGGTTACACATCTTCGAGATCGTTGTTTTACTTCAGAGATTTTACAGTTGGACCATACAATGTTTTCATACATTTCGAGCTCACACTTGACGAGCCCAGTTTTCGAGGTCATAACCTCTGGTCTCGAAATTTGGGTGTAACAAATACATAATCTTAGTTTTTATTAAAAAAATTATTATTTATGTTTAAAACAATTATTGTAATGCCCCAAACTCCAGGGACCGTTACGGTGTGCCTTATAAACAGTGTTAAACTCGTTAATCGAGTCATTTGGCCAAAATCTTGTAACTAAGTATGATTAGCAGTTTAGGGATTAAAAATTATGGTTAAGATGTAACGTTTCATTAGAGCGTTTACTATATACATTGGGATCCAAAAAATATAATTTAGAGTTCTATTACAAGAGAATATTTACAACAGCCGATCTAAGCGGCAAAACAGGATTTAACCCTAGTTCCTCTTTCAACCCTCGGTCGTGGCGGTCGAGCAGCCGCATATGTACACATCGTCACCCAAGCTCTCCAGCTCAAGGATGGTCAAGCTTTCTTTTACCTTTACCTGCACCACATAGCACCCGTGAGTCGAAGCCCAGTAAGAAAACTCAATATGCACATGAACAGTAATAACATGTCATCAAATCATAAGGCACATGCCTAGCAGATATAGCCCTAATCAAGCAAGCAAACAAATCCACGTAATGATGGGTATCCAGGATAAGGAATCCTGCCCTCCTGAGTGGATGACTATCAATTCAATCATAATCAGATAAGTGATTTATCACCGGTGGTTCCGGTAACCATACCGGGCTGATAGCCCTGAATAAAAGAGTGACAGTGGTACAAGTCACTAAGGTGGGTTCCGTTCCCTTTTATAAATAAGTGATCCTTTCACTAGCTTAACAGGATAGGTGTATGATGATTAGTGTTATATTATTTCATATAATATAATATTAGATTAAATAATGTGACAAAATGTGATTTGTCACACCTTGTAACATATTATTGAGAGTCACAAAATTTGACTAATATGTGTGCCCAAATGTGATATATTTTGGAGTTACAAAATCAGTTACAAATTTGTAACTCCCAAAAATTACTCAATAATGTGTATATTATATGTTACACATTTGAGATTGGATTTCATAAAGTCATGATGATATATGACTGTTGGAGACATGTTTTTAACTCCCAATAGGTGTTTGGAGGTTACAAAATCATGTGGGAAAGGATTTGGGACGTTTTGGAATGTTTTGGAAAAATGACTTTTTTGTGCTGAAAATGGCCTGTGGCCATGGCCTGGGGGACAGAAACTAGTGGCCACGGCCACTGAAAAGTCGTGGCCGCGACCAGTGAGGCTGACAGCCTATGTGAATTTTCAGTTTTTTCCAAATTGAACGGTTCTAACATCCCAAATAACTCCCAAATCTCCATTTTAATTCCATAAACATCCAATTAAACATTGGTAACAGCCATGAGGGTTGGTGGAATTTGAAATTCAAAGGGGTATCTCAAACTCTATAAATAGGAGCCTAATGCTCACTTGTAAGACTAACTACATTTTTCATCCACAAAGCACTTGGCTGAAAAATACACCAAAAGGCTTGATAATTCCAGAGAGCTATTTCCTAGAGAGATCCCTTAGTGCTTAGAGAATAGGGGAAAATAAGCTTTTGGACAAAGGTCTTGAACCTTGTTCAAGTTGGTGATCCCCACTACTCTACACTTTGGTTGAGTGTGAGAGTTTGTTTGTGTTTTCATTCTTTTGTTCTTCTTATTTACTTGTATTATTATAACATTGAGTTTGTAATCTTCTTCTTCTACATCTTTCTATTTACTTGTATTTTGAGCAATTGAGTTGTAATATTTATTTAATCAATATTATCTTGTCCATTGTATTTTTGCATAGAGTTGTATTTGGTTTTTCCATAATTCCATTGACCAATAATATATATTCTCTAACAATCAAAAGCTTATATTCATTTTCAATGGAAGGAGAAGCCATAGAGATCTTGTGAGGATTCAACCTTGAAAAGATGGTAAGATAAGGTAATGTTCTTCTTTGATTTTCCTAGAAGATCTAGTAGTTTTCATATAGTGATAGATATGAGAAGAAGAAAATTTTATAAATGAGGTTCATTGTTTTCTAATATCTTTTGTTTTTCAAATATAGTGGTTAGATTAGAAGATAATTCAACATCTTGAGTTTTATGATATGTGATTAATATGTAAATAATCTAGTAGATTATTCGGTAATATGCTTCCATGTCATAGAATTGTCCTATTTTGTGTTAATGAGAAATTATTAGAATGACAACTATATGAGTTTTATATGACATGCCTATATATTGATTTTGTGAATCAATAGAAATGTGAAATCATATGTGGATGATATTATTAATTCATGTTTCATATTAATAAAGAGCCATATTAGTTGACAACAATGTGAAATTATATTGAAATATAGTCTTGTAAACATTTGTGAGATGTTAATATGTTTTATCCTATATTGATGAGAATTATCATGATTATTGTGGTGTGCCATATAATATGATTATAAGATGATAATAATATTAATATGTTTTATCCTCTATTATTGCAATGTGATGAGTTACCATTCATTTGGTAAATAAAGAGAATTATTTGAGAAATGAAATTTCCCATTTAAGTGTTTACCATCTCACTTTATGAGATAAGAAAAGATGAAACTAAGGGGGTTATATCTTTTAATGGTTGTGTCTTGCCATTACAAGAAAAATGGATCAAAGTGGATTCAAAAATTGTGGGATGACATATTGACTCAATAGACTTATAGTCTAAAGAATGGTCAAAAGAGAAAATATTTAAGAATTATTTTGTAACAATAATTCTTAAACATTGAATATCTCAATGAGGAGACATTACAAAATTGGAGAAGCAATTTTGAATCTTTACACCAATGGTGAATAAAAGAGAACTTTATTCATTTTGGTTAAAGATGGTGATATGTTTAAATTAATCTCAGTGAGGAGATAATTTTAAACAAAACATAAGAAATCAAAGTGTTTAAAAAAAAATTGACATTTTCATTTTGATTTTGATGAGAAAATCAATGGATGTCAAATTGATGTTTTCAAAAGAATCTCAAAGAGACTCTTAAGAAATACACAAAAGTTGTTTAAGTGATTTATAGATTATTTAGACAACTAAAAATGAAATTTGTGGTTATTTGTTTGAGAATTTTTCACATTACATTTGTGTTCACATTTTATTTTGTGAAATATATAAAAGAAAGCAACCATGTAAAAGTTACTTTCAAATAAGTGTGCCTTGCTTTAACAAGTAAATGAGTCAAGATAAACATTGAGGTTTTTTATTTTGATTTATTGAGTGTTTATCATGAAGCTTAAGGACTCATGATGAACTTTGAGAATCATAGGTCTAGATTTATCTTGGAGGATAAATGACTTATTAGAAATGAAGAGATTTCTATTTTAAAGTGATATTTTATTATCACTATGTGAGAAATGTGGGGGTGATACTCCAAAGTTAATCAATTTATTTTGTTGTTAATCAATTGATTAATTTGGTCATCTTATCAAATAGGTGATTTGGAATTCCACATTCTAAATTACATTCGCTATAAGTGTATAGAATGGATAAATCTAGACATGCTTGGTGTCTAAAGTTACTGTTTGTAATATTTTGATTCAAGAAGGAATCAATTTAAAACATAAAGGATAATTTTAGAAACAAAGAGGTTTCTAGAATTAATATTCAAGGAAAATGTTTATCTTGGATATAAAACTATAAAATAGTGGGAGTGTTGACTATGGTCAAAATCACTATTTTAAAAGGGTAACTATTTTAATCAAACTATGGCTAGCAACAAAGTTTGAATAAAATAATGAGAGTGTCTAAGTATGCATACATGAGAAAAGAAATGATTCAAATGGAATCATTTCTACATCTCAAGAGATGGGACTTAGACTCCCTAAAGAGATTCACGGTTGACGGTAACCTATCTTAATACTAGTAACCAAACTAGTATTAGGTTCAATAGGTAATAACAAGTCAATCAAGTGAATAGATAGTAGTACTCAAATTTTGTCCCATCTGAGATATGAGTACTAGTGTGTTACCAAAATGAGGGTTAAAACCGAAAGGTTTTTTTAATAGAATTCAGTCTTGAAAAGACAAGTATTTTAGGGTAACAAAATACTGTAAGAATTCTACCTATATAGACCTAGGGGTGGTGCCACCCCTCATGAGAATTGGGAGTCATTTTCAAAAAAAGTCTATGAATGGAATGTGCACATGGCAATTAACGGTGCAAAAGCGAGACATTGAGGTCTCAAGTGAACATAGCAAAGGTGTGTGTGTTATCACCGGTTTGTTATTAAGGGATAGTGGTTCAATGCTTCGGCAACCAAAATTTCAACAAACTTTGTGATAATTACACTAAGGTAAAATTCAAGTCGAAAGACATTTTACTTTATGCACCAATACAAAGGTTTCTATAGAGAGTGATTATTTAATCAAGTGGGGGAATATTATATTTTAATATAATGTTTGATTGATTAAATAAGTGTTACAAAAAGTGATTATTTAATCTAGTGGTGGAATGTTATATTATTTCATATAATATAATATTAGATTAAATAATGTGACAAAATGTGATTTGTCACACCTTGTAACATATTATTGAGAGTCACAAAATTGGACTAATGTGTATGCCCAAATGTGATATATTTTGGAGTTACAAAATCAGTTACAAATTTGTAACTCCCAAATATTACTCAATAATGTGTATATTATATGTTACACATTTGAGATTGGATTTCATAAAGTCATGATGATATATGACTGTTGGAGACATGTTTTTAACTCTCAATAGGTGTTTGGAGGTTACAAAATCATGTGGGAAAGGATTTGGGACGTTTTGAAAAAATGACTTTTTTGTGCTGAAAATGGCCTGTGGCCACGGCCACCGAAGTCAGTGGTCGCGGCCTGAGGGATAGAAGCTAGTGGCCGCGGCCACTGAAAAGTCGTGGCCGCGGCCAGTGAGGCTGACAGCCTATGTGAATTTTCAGTTTTTTCCAAATTGAACGGTTCTAACATCCCAAATAACTCTCAAATCTCCATTTTAATTCCATAAACATCCAATTAAACATTGGTAACAGCCATGAGGGTTGGTGGAATTTGAAATTCAAAGGGGTATCTCAAACTCTATAAATAGGAGCCTAATGCTCACTTGTAAGACTAACTACATTTTTCATCCACAAAGCACTTGGCTGAAAAATACACCAAAAGGCTTGATAATTCCAAAGAGCTATTTCCTAGAGAGATCCCTTAGTGCTTAGAGAATAGGGGGAAATAAGCTTTTGGACAAAGGTCTTGAACCTTGTTCAAGTTGGTGATCCCCACTACTCTACACTTTGGTTGAGTGTGAGAGTTTGTTTGTGTTTTCATTCTTTTGTTCTTCTTATTTACTTGTATTATTATAGCATTGAGTTTGTAATCTTCTTCTTCTACATCTTTCTATTTACTTGTATTTTGAGCAATTGAGTTGTAATATTTATTTAATCAATATTATCTTGTCCATTGTATTTTTGCATAGAGTTGTATTTGATTTTTCCATAATTCCATTGAGCACTAATATATATTCTCTAACAATTAGTCACCAACATAACCTTCCTCATGACCACAGAGTCATAATCATGGGATACTGCTCCCTAGCCATATGACAAACCGTCACCTAGGCCTTTGGCCCTGGCTCTAAGTAACTAGTCTTAGACTAGACAAGCGCTTATAATTTTCATCGACCTTCAGGTCGGTCCAGCATTAATGTCTTAGAGTCATTCAATGCTGATATCGATTAGATCTAATCTTCATTCGGCCCTGCGTTCAGGACGCTTATGCCGTTTCTGACTCTTAGGTCAGTGATACTCGACCAGTGCCGACCCTGACTAGTCAGCGCCATACACAAGTAAGCAATACTACCAAACATATATCACATGTCAAATATCCAAATACAGGGCATTCAACATGCTTACTCAATAATTACTAGCACATTTAGGATCATGCATAAACATAGAGGCTCAAGCTCTGAACAATCTCATACTCAATATTCATAGCATGCCCTAATCACATGTTTCTCGTGCATTGCATTTAAACATCCAACATGCATCAAGAATAACCATGCATGTCACATATACACAGGGTGCAGTTTTCTTACCTCTGGTTCGAGCGAGAATTAGAACAAGAACGACCCTTGAGAACGATCGATCCTTTATCCTTTAGCGGTCACCTAGTCATAACCAAATACAATCTCCGATTAATAAAAATCAACAAAGATAGGGTCTTGATCTAAACCCCACTCTGGGGACCTCGAAACATGCCCACACGGTGAGTAGATTCAATCCCGGGCCTTAAGGATTGAAACCCCAAGCCAAAAACCCTTAAAAAAACTCAAAACGGGGTTCTGAAGAAACAGGGTAGCACTACAGCGCTACCCTCCTAGCACCCCAGCGCTCTTCTCAAAACCACAAATCGCCCCAGCAAAACCTGTGTAGCGCTATAGCGCCCTCTGATGGGCGTTGTAGTGCTACCCCCAGACTGAACCTCCCTTGCAACCTCCTTCTTCGACTCCTTCAATTCCAACCTGTTTCCAATGCTTCCAAACCCCATTTTTGGTGCCAAATGAATCCAAAAACCATTCTCACATGCCCCAAGCATCACAACCACAAGAACCCTAGCCAAAACTCCAATCAATTCCCAACTTTTCAACTCAAAAACCAGCTGAAACTTAACTAAGAAAACAGAGCAAAACCAAGAGTTCTAAAGGCTAAAAACCTACCTCAATCTCAGTAACACACCCTCTTCAATGGTGGAGCATAACTCTAGCTTATCCCAACTTGGTTCCTCAAAAGTAGCTTGAAAATCCAAAGAGAAATGAAGGAGAAAAAACCATCGGGAGAGAAGGAGAGGAACACTCTGTCTTCCTCTTCTTTCTACAGCCTTAATGACTTATATCTATCATAGGGGTGAAAAGACCAAAATACCCTTAGGTCTAATAAGGGTTTCTAAAGGCTCCCAAGGGCAAAAATTGGTATTTCCCACCTATCTCGTTAATCATAATTAACGCTCTCCAATTTCAGCTATTCTCAATATTCTCAAACACCAATAAATTATATCTCATTACCCTTTAATTTCCGGTAATGCTCTAATCATTAAAATCACCCCGAGACTCACCCCGAGCCCCGAACTTATTAAACACGTTATGACCAGACCGAACACTTGTATTTCATGATTGTCTCATGCCGAAAAGCTTGAACAAATCCACATATAATGTGATACCATCCATAACTCACCCACATGCACGAAAATACACAATTACGCCCTCAACGGGCCAAATTACCAAAATGCCATTATAATTATAAATACACCCATATGCATGCATTTATCATCATATAATAATATAATTCATATAAACATGCATATGATCACTAAATAACATCATAAATCAATTATGGCCCTCCCGGCCTCCTAATCAAGGTCCTAACCCTTATTAGGAAATTCAGGGCATTACAATTATCATATTGTATATATATATATAAAATCATAAACAATGTTTTAGTTTAATTTTTCATTTAATATGTTTATGAAATCTTTTATGTATAATATTATTTATTTATTTAAAATTTATATGACAATGATATAAATTTAATAAATATAATTAATAGTATCTATAAATAAAACTAAGTTAATGTGTTGCTTGTATATAGTAATATAAATATATCATAGAAAAATGTTGTCTATTATTGTAAGTAGTTGCAAGTTTGATATAGTTATTTTGTTTAGAAGATTCAACCAAAGTTATAAGTAAATAGATATTTTCTAAAAACGGTCAATAACTGAAAAATTGATTCTAAACTAGTATTTATATAAATAAGAGCACTAAGTAAATGATGTGGTACTCTAAAAACTCTTCAAACCACTTTATTTATTTATTTTTTTAATATAATTTTTTTATTCATTTTATAGAATATAATATTAAATATAATTTTTTTAAATTTAAAAAAGATATATATAAGATATTATTATTTAAATATAGATAAATCTCTAATTTATTTATAACTAGAAAACATAACCGCGCTTCGCGCAGTCTTTTGTAATTATTACAAAATATACATATTTTAAAATACTTTTAGGAGATTGTTACGATATGGATTTTTTTTCACCCTACTCGTACAACATGTTCTTTATATGGACACGTAAGGGCATATTGACCACAATTTTTTTTCATAATGGTGTCCATTGTATATCAAACCTCTTGCAAGTTTTTGAAAAATTCTGAATAATTAAAATACCGAAAACAAAGTTCAAAAAATTTGTTGTACATGTGCTTTTATTTTTTTTTATTATTATTATACGCTTTATGTAATTTTTTTTTATAAACAATCTAAATTATGTATATGGAAATTTATGTTTTGTATAAGACTTATTTTGGGCAATTACCCGTTTGAACCCTTTAGTTTTAAAAATTAACTTTTAGAACTCGTGTTTTGTCAAAATGTTAAATATAGGATTGGATATATCGATTATTTGAACATTGTATTTTGGCCGATTACCCGTTTTGACCCTTTATTTTTATAATTTAACATTTGGACCATATATTTATTCAAAAGGTTAAAAATTATTTATAAAAATTAAATTATATATAATTTATGTTTTTTGTAAGGGTTCACATCATTTTGAACCTTGCATTTTAGCCGATTACCCGTTAGGACTTTTATTTTTAAAAATTAACTTGTGGACCTCAAGTTTTGTCAAAATGTTAAAAATAGGAATAGATAGATCGGTTATCTGAACACAATACTTTGGCCGATTACTCGTTTTAACTCTTTATTTTTAAAAATTAACCTTTGGACTATGTATTTATTCAAAGTGTTAAAAATTCTTTATAGAAAGTAAATTATATAAATATATATAGTTTATGTTTTACTTAAGGGTTCACGCCATTTTGAACTTTGTATTTTAGCCGATTACCCGTTTAGACCCTTTATTTTTTAAAATTAACTCGTGGAGCTTGTGTTTACTCGTTTGGATAATTTATTGTTAAAAATTGACATTTGGATATCGTATTTTGTCAACAGGTTATAAATAAAAATAGATAGATTATTTATTTATTTATTATTATATATAGATATAAATATTATAATTTGAATTTATACATTTTGTAATTCAACCATATATATTTAACGTAATTTTATATTTGTTTATATGATATATACATAAACTAACAATTTTAGATATACAATTTATATATATACACATATATACATATATATATAGAGAGAGAGAGTGAGAGAGAGATTGAATACCTTGAAACTTGAATTATTGATTATTGCTCACTTGACTAATTGAGAGCCAAATCATGAAGCTAAATAAATTCTTAAGCAAATTAATATTATGTTTATATGTATTGATATTTTTAATTGTTTAGATATTTTGGTTTTGAATTTGAAATTTGTTACGTTTTAACAGCTCTTTAAATAAAATTTTAATCAAATTAATATCATGTGTATATATATTGATGTGTATATTTATTGATATTTTTAATTGTTAATATATTTTGGTTTGGAATTTGAAATTTTACCTTTTTGTTTTTTATTTTTTTAGTAAGTTAGATATTTAAGTATTAATTAATAGCTCTTTATGTTTTTTTTTTCTCTATAGATATATGCTATTTTTAAACTACATTTTTTAAAACACATATATCTAAAATAAAACAATATTTACGTAAAATACATTACTTCATTAATTTATAAAATATATTTTTTTGATTGTATTAATTTATATATATGCGTAGTTAGTAGTTACGTTTTTTTTATTACTATATTTTTTAAATGTGTAAAGGAGAAAATAAATAGAGTGCTTTGGAGCAATTTTAGTTTTTTAAACGATTAAAATATATAGAGTAAATAATAATATCTTGTAAAATTTTAGACTCCCACATTATCTCATTGAAGTTCTCCCTTATATAATATACAAGTAATGTTAGATATACATTCTAATTGCACACGCTTTTTGATGTATATTCAATTTTAGCCATAGATATTCTTAAGTGGGGACGCATCACTTTTGATTATGTGGTTGAGATTAAATACATATCATTGTGTGTAAAAATTGTGTGCAATTTAAGTGTGTTCCAATCATTACTCATAATATATAGATATAGATTAATATAATAGAGTGTCTATGTTTTTTCCAAACTAACTATATATCACCACACCATATGATTTTTTATATACTGCTTCAAATTTTTTATTTTATTAGTATATTATGTAGTTTTTTAATTATTTTATTTTTTGTTAGTTTATTAGGTATTTAATTAAAAAAAATATCTTATTTAAATATTTTAAAAAATAAAGTTTAAATAATTAATAATAAAAATGAATAAAAAATTACATTACAGGAGAAAATAGAAAAAATAGTTATTAATAATAAAAATGAATAAAAAAATTAGATTAAAGGAGAAAATATAAAAAATAGTTTGGAGTAATTTTAGAGTGCCCCATCATCTCCTCCTTGAAGCTCTCCTTTATATATATATATATATATTAAAAAAATATCTTATTTAAATATTTCAAAAAATAAAGTTTAAATAATTAATAATAAAAATGGATAAAAAAATTAGATTAAAGGAGAAAATAGAAAAAATAGTTTGGAGTAATTTTAGAGTACCACATTATCTCTTTGAAGCTATATTAAAAAAAATCTTATTTAAATATTTAAAAAAATAAAGTTTAAATAATTAATAATTAAAATGAATAAAAAAATTAGATTAAAGGAGAAAATAGAAAAAATAGTTTGGAGTAATTTTAGAGTGCCGCGTCATCTCCTTGAAGCTCTCCTTTATATATATACTAGAAAACATAACCGTGCTTCGCGCAGTTTTTTATAATTATTAAAAAATATACATGTTGTACGTGTGCATTTATTTTTTATTATTATTATCATTATTATACGCTTTGCGTTATTTTTTTTATAAAAAATCTAAATTATGTATATAAAAATTTATGTTTTGTATAAGACTTATTTTGGGCGATTACCCGTTTGAACCTTTTATTTTTAAAAATTAACTTTTAGAACTCGTGTTTTGTCAAAAAGTTAAATATAAGATTGGATAGATCGATTATTTAAACATTGTATTTTGGCCGATTACTCGTTTTGACCCTTTATTTTTATAAATTAACATTTGGACCATATATTTATTCAAAATGATAAAAATTCTTTATAAAAATTAAATTATATATAATTTATGTTTTTTTGTAAGGGTTCACATCATTTTGAATATTGTATTTTAGCCGATTACTTGTTGGGGTCTTTATTTTTAAAAATTAACTTGTGGACCTCAAGTTTTGTCAAGATGTTAAAAATAGGAATAGATAGATTGGTTATCTGAACACTATACTTTGACCGATTACTTGTTTTGACTATTTATTTTTAAAAATCAACCTTTGGACTATGTATTCATTCAAAGTGTTAAAAATTCTTTATAGAAAGTAAATTATATATACACACTATTTTGAACTTTATATTTTAGCCGATTACCCGTTTGGACATTTTATTTTTTAAAATTAACTCATGGACCTTATGTTTTATCAAAATGTTGATTACTCGTTTGGATAATCTTTTATATACCGCTTCAAATATGTTATTTTATTAGTATATTATGTAGTATATATTTGTAGTTTTTTTTTATTATTTTATTTTTTGTTAGTTCATTAGGTATTTAATTCAAAAAATATGTTATTTAAATATCTAAAAAAATAACGTTTAATGTAGTTTTTGTTTTATTTTATTTTTTGTTAGTTTATTAGGTATTTAATTCAAAAAATATCTAAAAAATAAAATTTAAATAATTATTAATAAAAATGAATAAAAAAAATTAGATTAAAGAAGAAAATAGAAAAAATAGTTTGGAGTAATTTTAGAATGACACATCATCTCCTTATTAATAATAATGAATAAAAAAATTAGATTAAAGGAGAAAATAACAAAAATAGTTTGGAGTAATTTTAGAGTGCCACATCATCTCCTTGAAGCTCTTCTTTATATATATATATATAGATATAGATTATTTTATTTTTTGTTAGTTTATTAGGTATTTAATTCAAAAAATATCTTATTTAAATATCTAAAAAATAAAATTTAAATAATTATTAATAAAAATGAATAAAAAAATTAGATTAAAGAAGAAAATAGAAAAAATAGTTTGGAGTAATTTTAGAATGACACATCATCTCCTTATTAATAATAATGAATAAAAAAATTAGATTAAAGGAGAAAATAGAAAAAATAGTTTGGAGTAATTTTAGAGTGCCACATCATCTCCTTGAAGCTCTCCTTTATATATATATATATAGATAGATAGATTACAAAAATATCTTATTTAAATATTTAAAAAATAAAGTTTAAATAATTAATAATAAAAATGGATAAAAAAAATTAGATTAAAGGAGAAAATAGAAAAAATAGTTTGGAGTAATTTTAGAGTACCACATCATCTCTTTGAAGCTATATTAAAAAAATATCTTATTTAAATATTTAAAAAAATAAAGTTTAAATAATTAATAATTAAAATGAATAAAAAAATTAGATTAAAGGAGAAAATAGAAAAAATAGTTTGGAGTAATTTTAGAGTGCCGCGTCATCTCCTTAAAGCTATCCTTTATATATATATAGATTAAAAAAATATCTTATTTAAATATTTAAAAAATAAAGTTTAAATAATTAATAATAAAAATGGATAAAAAAATTAGATTAAAGGAAAAAATAGAAAAAATAGTTTTGAGTAATTTTAGAGTACCACATCATCTCTTTGAAGCTATATTAAAAAAATATCTTATTTAAATATTTAAAAAAATAAAGTTTAAATAATTAATAATTAAAATGAATAAAAAAATTAGATTAAAGGGGAAAATATAAAAAATAGTTTGGAGTAATATATATATATAGATATAGATTTTTTATTTTATTTTATTTTATTTATGATTATTAAATAATTAAAAAAACAAAATATCTAAAATTGATATTTATAAGATATTATTATTTAAAAATAATAATATTACAAAGAGAATTCTTAAAAGATGTCATGTAGTCAAAAGTCAAACTCCATACTTGACACGGAACTAATTGGAAAACTATTTCATAAAGAAGAGATATACACGTACATATAAGTTAAGAAACTATTTCGAGATATACACGTACATATAAGTTAAAAACTTTCATTACATATGTGTGAAGAAAGCTCCCAATAAAGCATAAGACCATCAGCTCCAATGTTATGTATATTATGCAAATTAGTTAAAAAAAAAAAGTCAATAAAAAAGTAATATGGTTAGTTATTAATTATTAATTAATAAATTAGTAATAATATAATAAATAAAAATTTAACATTTATTGTTGTTTTAACATTATTCTAATTCTATTATCAATTTTTAGGTCCTTAATTAGGTTTCTTGGTTATTGTGAATTATATATGGTGTTTCCTATCATTCATTTATATTTAAAAAGAGTTACCAGAATTATTAATGGTTACCTATATGATCGATCATGCATAAAGCTCATTTCCTTCTCTTTTAATCAGACGTAAAAATAAAATAAAGAGTACTGTTGTTATTTTACAACATAACCATACGTACATGCATGGCTCAGTACTCATATAGCGCCCGCATCTCTTTATCCAAAAATAATTATATTGTTATAAATATTATATATATATATATATATATGAATGTCTATAACAATGAAGAACCATTGTGCTACTCAAAATATTATATCAGCATTAATTATTGATTGTATTTAGAGTAGTTACCTGATTTCTTTAGGACTTATGTATCTGTATAATATGGGTCATTCCCCTATTGAAATAACATACAAGAGTTTAATAACTCTCTTTTCATCTCTATTCCTCTGTCAATTTTTTTCTTTATATTTTATATTTCAGTATTCTTAATAGTTTTATAATACGTTATCACCATGATTCTCTAACTACCATTGTTTGTAGGTTCAAAATATTATCACGACTCTCTAGCCATAATCATTCATTGAATCTGAATTGATGATTCAATCTTCAGCCGCTATCATATGTTGATATAAAAAATCATCATCAAAACTCTAGTCATCATATTTCATTGAGGTAAAAATATCTTGTTGTCAAAGTATATTTATATCATTATCATATTATATACTATGTTACTCAAAATATTATATCAGCATTAATTATTGATTGTATTCAGAGTAGTTACCCGATTTCCTTAGGGCTTATGTATCCATATAAATATGGGTCATTCCCCTATTGAAATAACATACAAGAGTTTAATAACTCTTTTTTCATCTCTGTTTCTCTGTCAATTTTTTTCATTATATTTTACATTTCAGTATTCTTAATAGTTTTATAATACGTTATCACTACAATTCTCTAACTACCATTGTTTGTAGGTTCAAAATATTATCACGGCTCTCTAGCCATAATCATTCCTTGAATCTGAATTGATTATTCAATCTTCAG
Organism: Humulus lupulus; assembly: GCF_963169125.1. Taxonomy (NCBI): domain Eukaryota; kingdom Viridiplantae; phylum Streptophyta; class Magnoliopsida; order Rosales; family Cannabaceae; genus Humulus; species Humulus lupulus. Next base: position 33,951,586 of record NC_084793.1, on the reverse strand, counting down.
CCGCTATCATATGTTGATATCAAAAATCATCAAAACTCTAGTCATCATATTTCATTGAGGTAAAAATATATTGTTGTCAAAGTATATTTATATCATTATCATATTATATAGGGATATTTGCGGCAATAATGCCTATGTAGTTCATTTTGTAGCACTTAAATGCTTATGTAAAATTTTTGGCGGCAATAATGCCTACTGTTAATGTTTTGTTGCAATCGTTGGTCCCTGAGCCGTTAGAGGTATACAGCGTACACGTGGCATAACCCGATTGGGTTAAATTATTAAATTTTAAAAGATAAATATATATTTCTGTTTTCTATTAAATTTATAAAAAGAAAAGAGAAAAGAGAAAAGAGAAAAAAAATAATAATAAAGAAACAAAAAATTGGATCTGTTATGAGGGATTTGTCACGTTTTCTTCTTCACAAACTCCCCAGCCGCAGCCTCCAATCCGATCACCACCGCCCCCGGCACACCACTTCGGTGAAGCACGCCCACTGTTCCAAGCACAAGAATCCGGCCATGCAGCTCGTGTCGGCGTTGGTTGGCTCGTTCTCCAAATGCACAGCCATGTAGCTCGACATCTTCTCCGTCTTCTCCAGATGCACGTCTTCTCCGTCGGCCTCTTCTTCCCAAAGTGGAGGTGGACTTCCAGATCTGAAGCTCGACGTCTTCTTCGTCGGGGGCGAAGGGAGTACTGATCCAGGAACCAATCTTCCATCTTCTTTCTTCTCCAGCAACGACAACCACAGAAGGTTGTTGCCGTTGACCTTCCATCTTCCATCTTCTTTCTTCTGCACTTCGGTTGCTGTAGATCTGAGGAAGGCCGACGCCGGAGCTGGCTCTTGGGTCTGGGCTTCAGGAACAATGGGTCTTGAGTAAAGCTCTTCAGTGGATCTGAGGAGACTCCTTTTTTCTCTCTGATTTTTTTCTTTCTGAAATGATTGAGTAAAGCTCATTGGTTTTTGAATTCATTTTTTACCAGATTATGAACATTTGAAGATTATAGATATGGGTTTTGAATGTTTATATTGGTTTGGGTAATTTCCTAGCTGAAATCTGAGAATGAGGTGTACATTTGAAGACGATGAAAGACCTCAGGGACGATGTCGACTTGTGGGGCTTGGTCAAACAACGATCTGGGCAACGGGGATTTGGTTGTGATGATGATGAAAATTTCTTGAGAAGAAGATGAACAAATTGGTAGTATCAGATTTATTTAATTTTTTGCTTGAAACGATTAACATATCTATTTTAATTTTTTATTATTTGAAAATATTTTTTAATTATTTAATTATTTGAAAATATTTTCTATAAATATATATTTATTTTTTTAAAATTTAATAATTTAACCCAATCGGGTTATGCCACGTGTACGCTGTATACCTCTAACGGCTTAGGGACCAACGACTGCAACAAAACATTAACGGTAGGCATTATTGCCGCCAAAAATTTTACATAAGCATTTAAGTGCTACAAAATGAACTACATAGGCATTATTGCCGCAAATATCCCTATTATATATTTGAATAAATATCATTTTTGCCCCCCGAACTATGACCACTGTATGATCGTGCCCCCTAAATGATTTGCGATGTTAAAAATTCCCCCCGAACTATGCACGTTACTGAAATATGAGACTTCTGTTAGATTTCATCCTAGGTGGCTAATGAATTGATGATGTAGCATTTTGTCTCTTGATGTGGTAGTGTCATGTGTAGAATAATTAGAAATTTTGCCCCCCGAAATTTGACCACTACCAAATTGTACCATTTTTATTAAGACTAATTTATTTAAAAAAAAAATGATAATTAAATTCTTAAAAATTAAAAATAAAATCATTTTAAAATATTAAGAAAGTAATCAATACTAAAAGTTTCAAATTAATTAAATAAAATTCAAATACTCAAAAAAATAAAAATATAATTAATAGCAAATAATGTTTTTTACTTTTTCTGTTCTTTTACAATATAAAATAAATATATTTTAATATAAAAATTAAAAAAATGAATCCCATTTCCCCTTTGTCCTCCTCTTAAATTAAAATTTTTATTTATTTATTTAAGTCTTTTGTCCACCTCTTTAATTAAAAGTTTTTTCTTTGTTTTAGTTTTTCTTTTAAATGTTCATTCTAAAATAGTTTTAATTAATATTGTAAAAGAAAAAGTAAAAAAGAGTTATTTGTTGATAATTAATTTTTTTTTATTTATGAAGGATTTAATTATTATTTTTAAGAAAAAACATATATATATTTTTTATAAAAGGGGTATAATTTGGTAGTGGTTAAAGTTTGGGGGGCAAAATTGATAATTATTCTACACATGACAATGCCACATCAATAGACAATATGCTACGTCATCAATCTGTTAACCACATAGGATGAAATCTAACAGAAGTCCCATATTTTAGTAATGTGCATAGTTCGGGGGGAATTTTTAACATCGCGAATCATTCAAGGGGCATGATCATAATTCGGGGGGCAAAAATGCTATTTATTCTTTATATTTTGATAAGACTTGTATATATATGCGTTGCTATTTTACCATTATGATTGTATGAGATGGTTTAATACCTTATTATCATAAATATGGTTATATTTATATACGTGTTTGTACGCCCTAAATATCCACGAATTATTAGCGAGCTGGAAAAAGGCATAATTCAATCCGCCACATGTAAACTGCCCACCCAGAGCTGCTGTTACGAGTATCCACCTCCTTAGCCTGAGTTGATCAAAGAGTTAGCAGTATACTCGAAGGCAACAGGTCAGTAGTATGGATATCACGAGCTGGCGCTACATCAAGCTCGAGGTGCGGCATAGATCTGGCATCCCCGACTATTTGTGAAGTCAACCACGCAATGTAAACGTGCACATATCAGACATCACGTGTCTATTTCATTCCTGAATTCTCGAACTCGCAGCATAAATGTGCGTGTTCAGGCACCCCACGACTGGTTTGGGCCATGCGGCCCATTATCTCCCCTTACCTATTGATTAGACAACACCTCATTGTCAGGTTTTAGGAATTAATCATCAGTGTCACAGAGATGACATGATGGGTAAGAAGGTCACGGGATGACCCCCTTTACCAACGCCCAGATATCCTCTCCCTATAAATACCGAGACCCTGGGCGTTGCAAGGGGTTGGCGTTTTTATTGTAAAGAAACACTCTATAAGGAATACTCGAGAGATATCAATAATATTGACTGGTGGACTAGAAGGATTTTAACCTTCGAACCACCCAAAAGGAAAGGAGTGATAACCTACCCATTCGCCAGTTTAGAATTAAGTTATCTTCATATTACGGTTCACTTTTTAGCACTAATCCATCCTGTTTATTCGTATAATTATATGTTGGCGAAGAACCGCGTCAACAATTTGGTGCTTTCATTGAGAGGATTTAGATTGGTGCTACTGCGGAAACCTGACCATGGTGGTTACTCGTTCGAGGCATGGTAACGAAGCCGATCAACATGATGGGCAGGAGGCCCACCATGCCGCCATATCCGATGAACAAAACCCTGAGGTCCAGTAGCGACTGGGAAAGCAGCCTATGGGCCAGGGCGACACCGGGAGTTCGGCACCCCGGCCGCCAAATCCGAACCCGAATTTCTACACGGCGATAGAGATGGAGAACGTACAGTTGAGAAGTCAGCTGTCAAAAGCAACACAAGAAAATCGAAGAGGTCTTGGCGCGGTTACCTCCTCTTACAACCGACGTTAACGTCGAAAAGAGGCATAGTGGGACTCATAGGTCCAGCAGGGATAACCGGTCCAGGCCCAGCTGGTCAGTCAGAACCTCAACTCCGAGTTCTACTCCCACATCACACCACCACCAGGAAACTGTTTTTGAGGAATTTCCTAGGGCCGATCAGCAATTCAAACGATCGGTCCGAACCTCAACTTCTAGCTCGATTCCACCCTCGAACGCACCTAGAAGGGCCCAAGGTAGCTTGCGGAGGAGATCCGGGGAGGGCTCGCGAAGACAGCCTGCTCCGGCCAGCCATCCTGCACCACGGTCAGACCGCCGAACGCAGAACGTGGGGAATGGTAGAGTGGAGCGACCGCGACCTAGCTTGATCCGCCCAGACGGGACCAGGATCACGTCACCAGTTAGGCATCCCTTGTCACCAATAAGATACCCATCTCCTCCCCATCCAGTTCGGGACATTCCAGCTCATGGGAGCAGCAGGAGAAATCCTCCTTCCACCGGTCCTTCCCGTCGTAGTCGAGTGCACGGGGAAGTCCCAGATCCTCACCCTCAGCAGCGGGCTTCGAGCTTTTCCAATGGAAGTTACTGGACTGGGAGCAACAGAAGTGGTAGGTCCGGTGGAGACCTGCGTAATCGCCTAAGTTCGGAGCAAAGCCCTCGGGCCACCTCGAGGGCCGACCTTCGAGATCATCTCAACTCGCAGAGGGGGGATCCAGCTAGAAACGGAAGTCATGCTCACGAAGGGGATGGTCTTTCTGAGGTATGTGATAGTGGGAATGTCCCACCTAACCAAGCTCAGGCTTGGACAGACAATAACCCGCCTAATGCATACAATGGAACTGGAGCTGTTGTACAGCCCCAGAACAACCAAGGGACTAAGGACCAGACCCTAGAGCAGTTAGCTCAGATGGAGGAGCTAATGAAGAAACTCTTGTCAGAAAAGGACAAGGACGAGTATGACTCGGGGGACGAGCTTGAGCTTTTTGCCCCCTGCATAGCGGCCACGACGTACCGGCCAAGATTTCGGATGCCCCATCTGTTCAAGTTCGACGGAGATGGGGACCCGTCAGATCACCTGGGTATGTTCAATACCCTGATGATGGTCCATAATATCGGCCCCGAGCTGAGATGCTTGATCTTCCCTTCCACCTTAATCGAACCAGATAGGCAATGGTTCAAACATTGTAAAAAGCAGTCCATTAGCTCGTGGAAGACCTTTTCTGCTGACTTCAAGAGGGCATTTCGAGCTTCCTAAGCAGCCCGCGTAAAAGCTGACACCCTGGCAAACGTGAAGCAACAAGAGGGTATTTCAAGCTTCCTAAGCAGCCCGCGTAAAAGCTGACACCCTGGAAAACGCGAAGCAACAGCCCGGGGAACCCTTAAAAGCCTACCTAAGCAGGTTCGCAAACGTTGCGGCTCGGGCTAGGGACGCAGATGATAGTTCCAAGCTCATGGATTTGAGAACTGGAACCCTCGTTGGGGGCGGGCTATGGAAAGAAATCCAGAGAAGAGGTGTCAGCACCGTGGATGAATTCCTGAACAAGGCGTAGGAGTGGATAAACCTGGAGGAGGCGCGAGCTTCGGTAGCAGAAACTAGCCAAACCCTCGATCAGCCCGTTGGAGTGGAAACGAATGTTGTGAAAACAACTCAAACCGATGCCCAGAATAACCAAGGGGGTGGCAGCAAGAGAAAATGGAATGGCGAAGGCGGCCAGCACGACCCAAAGAAGAAAAAACCTGCGGAAAAGTTTAAGCCGATCTACTCGACCTATACCGAGCTCACGAACACTAGGGAACACATTTTCCTAGCAAATTCTGCCCGCCTTCCTTGGAAAAAACCAGAGCCTTTGAAGCATCAGAAGGCCAAGAGGGACCCTTCCAAGTTTTGTAGATTCCACAACAACATTGGCCACAACACCGACGATTGTAGGCACTTAAAGGATGAGATCGAGACACTTATCAGAGTCAGAACTTTGGCTCAATATGCGCAAAATCGGGTTCCCGCCAGTCAGCCAGCTCCAAAAGCTCCGATAACTCAACCCGGGGTTCGGATAAATCAAGATACCCCTCCTCCTATGATAGGGGAGAGATATCCATGATCTCCGGAGGCCCCCATTTGGCCGGCACGAGCAGAGGTGCTCAAAAGAGGTATGTCAATGAGTTGAAGGCTCATAACGGAGTGGAGTTCCTCCCAGAGTGGCACTTACCCAAACAGCAATGACTAGAGAGGCAGCCCATCCGTTTTACCGAGGAGGATGCTAGTCACGTCCAATTCCCCCATAATGATCCACTAGTCATAATTGTCCAACTCGCCAACCGGAGAGTTAGGAGAATACAGGTTGATAATGGGAGTTCGGTGAACCTGTTGTTCCGATCTACGCTGGAGAAGATGGGGCTATCCATCACCGAATTGAGGGCCACCTCCATGATGCTGTATGGATTTTCTGGAGAAGGGTCGGCAGCAATAGGAACAATCGAGCTGGTGATTACCTTGGGAGAGGGACCCCGGACTGTCTCTAAACTCCTCGAGTTTGTGGTCGTTGATTGTCCTACCGCCTACAACGCTATTTTGGGCCGACCTACATTGATAGCATTTGAAGCCATAACCTCCATCCGCCATCTCGCTCTCAAATTCCCCTCCTCCACGGGGATATGCACAGTTCGAGGAGATCAGCTCGCTGCCAGGGAATGCTATAGCATTTCCATGAAGGGAAAGTCACGACCCGGGCAGCAGGCGATGACCATTCAGGACGGGAATGAGGAATCTTAGGAAATAGTACCTATTCCTGAGATAGAAAAACCTCAGAGAGCCAAGGAGGAGGATATCTGTAACGACCCAAATTTACTAATAGGGCTTAAGGGCCTTGATTAGTGTGCTGGGAGGGCATAATTGGAATATATGTGATTTAATGATTTAAAGCATGTTATATGACTATTTGAATACTTGAGATGCATGACTATGTGTATTAGTATGCGTGTAGGCCCTGATTAGGGTAGAAAGAGTATAATTGTAATTTTGGCCCATTGAGGGTATAACTGTATATAAATGTGATAACTGTTGAGACCACATTATTATGTGGATATATCTGTGAACTGTGACTCGAGACGATCCTAGTGAGCAGATTAGCGAAAAAGTCACGGCGGAGATTTATACCCGACTCGGGCCGAGCCTGGGGGTATAAATGGGAATTTAGAGAATATATTTAGGTTAATTTTGATAATGAGGAATATAATTGGTGATTAATTAGGTATCGGGAGGTAAGCGAAAGATGTTAGAGACACTCGAGGAATTAGCGGGAATTGGGTAATATGACTAAAATGCCCCTAAGTGGATTAAATGATTTAGAATTAAAGGGGAGGGCATTATGGTCATTTGGTTTTTAGAGATAGGTATTACTGAGGCTTTACGCTCAGTGGAGTTTGTAGAATAATATAGAAGTCTGAGGAAAGAAAGAAAAGAAGGAAAAGAAAGAAGAAGAAATGGAGGAAATAGAGCTGCTTTTCTAAGGGTCGGTTGGTGATCTCCTTCACCATTTCTTTGTGCTTTCTTGGAGAAAAATTTATAGGAGAGCTAGGTCAACTGAGCCATAAGGTTTCTGAGCTAAGCTTGAAGATTTGGCAAGGGTTTAGCAAGGATAGGCCATTTGGTTGAGGTAAGACTCTGAAGTTTCTTCAGTTCTGGTTTTGATTTCTAACTAAGGTGTCTAAGCTGAATTGATGGGGAATTCTAGGGAAGTTGGAGCTAAGGATTGAGGAAGAGCAAGCTAAGGAGGTCTAGAGGCAACTTAAGGTCGAACTTCCATCAAAGGTATAAATTCTGAGCTTTAAACTTTGAAGTTTTGACTGTGTTTTGCTGAATTCTGAGGTCTAGGAGTGTTTATGGTGAATATTGAGATTAGGGATGCAAGTGATTGGGTATTGAGTATTTGTAATGCTTGGGATGAGTTAGACATGTTGGCGAGCTTGATTTTGAGTTTGGTGAAGGTTTGGAGAAGTGTTGGTTAAGTTTGGCTCGGGGAAATCGTAGGAAGGGAAAATGTGGTGTTGGCTATCTATGACTAGCGCTACAACGCTAGCCTTTGGGCGCTGTAGCGCTAGGCCATGATTTCTGGGGGATTTTGGTTCTGGTTGTAGTGCTGTAGCGCCCTCCTTAGAGCGCTGTAGTGCTGCCCTGTTTCCAGAAAAGGATTTTAGGGTTATTTACAAGGGTTTTTGACCAAGGGTTCGGGGTTCGATTCCACCACCTTGTTTGGTGGAATTAGGACTTCTCGGGGGCTCAGGATTGGTCCTGAGACTAGGTTTTGGACTTGAGGCTTGGTGATGACTTTGACCTATGGTTGTTATTAGGTGAGCGCTAGGGCTTAAGAGGGATCGTGCTCAAGGAGTCAAGTGATAAAAGCTAGCGAATCTAAAGGTAAGAAAACTGCACCCGGTTATACGTTTATGGTGTGATGGGACTAAGAGCTCCCGATAACTGTTAAATGTCAATGATGGTATTATGCCATGGGACATGTGATAGCAGCCTAAGGGTGCCGTACACAATACTTGCGCACAGGGTGCGGCTTGGCCACTGGTAGCCGAGGACAGCTTAATATTCACTGAGCTCGGTTTAAGCGGGCCGGAGTCAGTGGGATAACGGAGGGTGCGGCCTGAGGGCGCTAACCCTAGTTATCATTTATGATTTGGTGTATGATATGAGTTGATATGTTTAGGATGCTAAATACTTGATTATTCTGAATGTTTATATTGGATTGTCTGTTGATTGCTTATGCTCTGTTATTGTGTTTTCTTGCTGGGCCTTGGCTCACGGGTGCTACGTGGTGCAGGTAAAGGCAAAGGCAAGTTAGACCAGTCCTGAGATGGAGAGCTGCAGGGCTGAATGTACATAGTCAGCTGTTCGGTCGCTTTGGCCGAGGAGTGGATCAGGATAGGGATCGCTGAACTGTCTATTTTGCCTTAGTATGGCTAATATTGTATTTAAATCGTGAATCTTTTGTAAATAGTTTTAAACCTATTATTTTGGGATCCCGTGTAAACAGGAAATGTTATTTATAAGAAATGTGACTTTTAAGACCAAAATCTTTTAACCCTAGTTCCATTATAGTTTCAGTAACACGATTTTAACTAAATGACTTGATTAGCGAGTCTAGCACCTTTGTAAACACACAGTGTAACGGTCTTGGCTATCTAGGGCGTTACAATATCACCTTGAATGATGGTGTCGATCCCAGGATAGGCGAAGATAGATTCGAGCTCCAGGCCATCGAAGAGCTCGAGGAGGTTGGAATCGACCCACAAGACCCCTCGAAGGTGGTAAAGTTCAGGAAAAACCTATGTAGCTAAAGGAAGGTGGAGCTGATTAGGTTTCTACAAGAAAATCTAGATGTGTTCGCCTGGTCTCATGGAGACATGGTAGGGATCAGCCCGAGCATCATCGTGCACACCCTTCACTTGGATAAGAACGTGCCTGCAAAGTCCCAGAAACAAAGGTGCCTGGGCACGACCTGAGTTGAGGCCCTAGAGGAGGAAGTAGCCCGACTCTTTAAGTGCGGTTTTATCTGTGAGGCAAAGTTCCCGATCTGGGTTGCCAATCCTGTTTTTGTCCCGAAGCCCAACGGGGAGTGGCGGACCTGCATCGACTTTATCGACTACTTCACAAAATGGGCAAAAGCAGAAGCCCTGGCGACGATTACTTCAAAGAGGGTCCTCGACTTCGTGGTTAAGAATATTGTCTGCCGATTCGGGCTGCCAAAGAAGATCGTGTCAGATAATGGAACACAGTTCGATAGCGATCTCTTCACTGAATTCTGCGAGAGGCACGACATAGTTAAAAGCTTCTCCTCCGTGGCCTATCCCCAGGCCAATGGGTAGGTTGAGGCTGTCAACAAGACATTAAAAGCAAGCCTTAAGAAGAGGTTGGATAAGGCCAAGGGAATTTGGCCCGAACAGCTCCCCCAGCTGCTGTGGGCATACCGGACCTCGCACCGAACTTTGACGGGTCACACTCCTTTCTCCCTGGCTTTCGGGAGTGAGGCCATCCTTCCCATCGAAGTGAAGATAGCCTCGCACATAGTCCGGACATTTGACCAAGACCAGAACGAAAAATTGCTCTACGCGTCCCTCGACCTAATTGACGAAAAATGAGAAGCTTCGCAGCTGTAGCTCGCGCATTATCAACAGAAGATCACTCGTTATTTCAACTCAAAGGTCAAGAAGCGCATCTTTAGCATAGGCGACCTGGTACTCAGAAGAGTCTTCTTAGCCGGTAAGGATCCCAAGGACGGAGTGTTGGGGCCAAACTGGGAAGGACCCTATCAAATAATAGAGGTTGTGAAAGAAGGAACCTTTAAGCTAGCTCGGCTTAATGGAGAAGTAGTCCCACGGACTTGGAACACTATACACCTAAAGAAATATTATCAGTAATAATTTTGTAAGGCTTAGTTAGAAAAGCCACCTTGTTTTATTAAATAATGAGATAGTTTCTTCGTATTATTGTATATTTTTGTGGACTTCATGTTAAAAGAGCACGTTTCAAGTAACCACGAAAGTTCCTTTCTTGGTTACTTGGGAGGCATATATCCTGGAAATAACCAGGTCCTAAAACTTAGAAGTTGATTCAAATTGGTTAATCGATGTTTGTCTCAAAAAGCACGAGATATCAAAAAAGAATTAACGCGAACTAAGTTTTCAAAGTTAATGTCCTGGATATGACCAGGTCCTAAAACTTAGAAGTTGATTCAAATTGGTTAATCGATGTTTTTCTCAAAAAGCACGAGATATCAAAAAAGAATTAACGTGAACTAAGTTTTCAAAGTTAATGTCCTGGATACGACCAGGTCCTCAAACTTAGAAGTTGGTTTAAATTGATTGATCGATGTTTTTCTTAAAAAGCACGAGATATCAATAAAAAATTAACGCGAACTAAGTGTCTAAAGTTAATGTTCTGGATACGACTAGGTCCTAAAACTTAGAAGTTAGTTTAAATTGATTGACCGATATTTTTCTTAAAAAGCACGAGATATCAATAAAAACACTAACATGAACTAAGTTCTTACCAGATGCGTTGAAAATGAATAAAAATAAAGGTAAAAAATAGATTAAAGTGAAATCTGGGGAAACCAATTGTCTCGAGGAGAAAAAACCTCGTGGTAGAAGATTACAAAAAAAAAAAAAAAGAAGGATCAAAAGTCCTAGGCCCCCCCAGGCCGCTCCAACGAAGTCACCCCTTCCGCATTCTGCTCGCCTGCAGTGAAAGTCTCCCCAGTCTCAGAGGGCGCCTCCTGTTGAAGTCGAGCCTTAAACTTCTCGAGGAAGGGCTCCCACACCTCCGGCACCAGGAAGGAAAAATCGCCATCCTGGTTGAAGGCCCAACAATGATAAAGCATGGCCTCCATGGAGGAGCTGAAAGATGCCCTCTCTGCCACAAGGGCGGCCTTGGCCTCCTCAAGCTCGACCTTTGCGGCATCCAAGGCAACCTGTGTAGCCTCGGCCTCCAGTAGCTTAGCCCAGTTTGCCTCCAGATCAGCCTGCGCAGTGGCCGAGGCGGCCTGCGCAGCCTTCTCGCTTTCCTTGGCAGCCGTCACGGTAGCCTTGGCATCTCGCTCTTGTTGTTGTACAAACACGAGAGTGGCCTGAGCAGTCTGGAACTCGCCCTTGATCTCGTCAAACCTGGCCTTGGACCGAGCTATGCTTCGATGTAGAGCCAAAGCCGCTTGCAAGGTTAAAAGATAATAAGACATGTGCTATAGAAAAAGCAAAGAGAACCATTGATTAAGTAAACTTACCGTGAGGGTCATCCCCAGTGAAGACTCCATAACGTTCTCAGGGATCCTCGTCTCAATCTCCTGCAAGTCCCTTGGAGTGCCATTGTAGTAATGATCTACCGTATAGCTCGCGATTTTGTAAATCGTCCCTCGAAAGGCCTCGCGGATTTTCTCCAGGGCCTGAGTGTTAACTGGGATGCGCACAATGGGAGTCAGAGCTGGAAAGGTCCCAGTTGGTACCTCCAGTTCCCGAGAAGGGACCGGAGGTTGCGGGGGAGGTGGGGGCATCTTCTCTGCGGCGGTAGGGACCTGGCCCCTCCCCTTGGCGGGAGACTTGGAGGTGGTCCCGGGGGGGGGGGGGGAGCTTTCTTGGTCAGCCAGGGCTTCTTTACCAATGGCCCAGACGACCTGGAGGGAGGATTCCCCCCTGGAAAATGGATCGCAGGACATTGTCCCAGGGCTGTGCCATCTCCTCGCCTAAAACAAAGACAAGGAAGCGTTAGTATACATGTAAAAATACTTGATCACAAAAAATCTAAGAATTTATTAAATATGTCCTACCCTCTGAGCTAGAGGAGGAATCTATTGCCACGACCTCCAGCCGTGGAGCTTCTACGGGGGAGTCTAAGATTATAACTTCATGAATGAGAGAGGGCTCTGGGTCCAGATCCGCCTCATGACTGGACTCCTCTACATACTGCCTAAGCCCCGGAGTGACTACACCCTCCAGAAGGGAGGGCCACGACCTAAGGTTGGTCCCATACTCCTAAAAAAAGGTTGACCTAAAAGCCAGGGTGTTGTCTACTACTACAGTGCCCCTAGGGCGGCCCATGTCATGGTGCAACACTAGTTGATCAACGCACTGGAGTAGAGTTATGTTACAGTCTGGGTCATTTTGATGACGATGTACGAGATGGCTGGGGTTAAACCTAGCAAGCCGTAGGTCTGCGGCAGCCCTGTCTAAGTTCTTAAACAAGTATGGGTTACCTTGGCCGGAGGGGCCGGCTGCTGCCCCGGACTGGATCCGCTCCGCATCGACCCCGTGGGCGATATCAAGAGCCCGCTTTCGACACATGAGAGGCACCTCGTCTTCCTCGTCCTGCTTGTCGTCATCTGCAGCACCCCTCTTGAGGATGGGCGCCAACTCGCGAGCTACGAGGATAGCCCGCAACCTCTTTAAGGCTAAGGTCTGGCCCGGAGAGATTAACTTACATGCCAGCATCTTCTCGTCATACACAAGCTGGCGGTAATCTTTTTCACTTTGAGGGAGCCCCACCAAGGTTTCATACTGACCCCCGAGGGTCGCTGATCTGGCCGTCCTCGCGAAAACAGCTGCATGGGTGTATTCAAGTCAATACATATGAAAAAGACATAAACATGGCAGTTTTGCGAGCTGAGGGTAGAAAGAACTTACGAGGACGGTTGAAGTAGTGGTAGTTGCAGTTGCGAAACCCCGTCGGCATGAAGAACTGGTCCTTGAAGTCGTTGGGGGTGGCTCGGCAGCTCGATGACTGCAGAAGAGTTGGGAAAATGGGTCAAGTAGTAGAACCCGTCACCTCGCCCCTGTTGATCCGGGCTAGCTTTGAGGCAGAAGAAGTAGAGAATGTCCGCCGGTGTAGGGACCTCCCATTCGTGCTTCAGGATCAGATACCTCAGCCTCGCTAATAGGCGGTATGAGTTAGGGGGCAGTTGAAAGGGGGCCAGTTTCACGTAGTTCAGAAAGTCTGCGAAGTACTGGTCCAGAGGTAGAAAGGCCCCGGCCTTGAGGTGTTCATCGCTCCAGTACGCAAACTCCTCGTTGAGCGGTGTGCAGCTCCGCTCGCCCTCGAGGGGAGGTCGGGCAACAAGAGCGCCTGTCCCAATTTCGATGTTATGGGACAGCAGGATCTTGTTGACCTTCCCTTGAGTTGTAACCTTCGAGACTATCCTCTCGACCTCAAAGAAGGCGTCAGGTCCCACCTCGACCTCTTTCTCCACGGTGGGACCAAAGTGGGGGATCAGGGATTAAGCTACCACCTCCTTCCCCTTGCTGGCCTGCTGGGATGACGAGCCGGCGGCGCTCTTTTTGGGCATGTTCTCTGAGCGATAACCGGAAGGAGAAAAACTTCTGAGGCTAAAGAAGAGAGAAGATGAGGAAATTTTTTTCAAATAAAGGGTGGCTCATGCGAAAGGTGGCCAACCTTATATATACGTAGAAGGTAAAGGAGCGAGGACCGTTCGATCGCCTTAATGCGAGATACGAGGGTCACAACTCGAAAGATGAAACGACGGCCGAAGATAGGCTAGGCCATTTAATGCGATTCTCGGAAGCCGGACCGTCGCCAACCACGGTGCTCCATGTGTCCGATACCAGCGCAATGGACGGGACATTAAGAGTCGAAAAAGAAACCTAAAAGCCCCCGCTGTGGCCACATATGACGTCATGTGTCACGAGCAGGGGCTTAGGGGGTAAATGTACGCCCTAAATATCCACGATATATTAGCGAGCTGGAAAAGGGCATAATTCAATCCGCCACGTGTAAACCGTCCACCCGGAGCTGCTGTTACGAGTCTCCACCTCTTTAGCCCGAGCTGATCAAAGAGTTAGCAGTATACTCGAAGGCAACGAGTCAGCAGTATGGATATCACGAGCTGGCGCTACATCAAGCTCGAGGTGCGACATAGATCTGGCATCCCCGACTATTTGTGAAGTCAACCATGCAATGTAAACGTGCACATATCAGACATCACGTGTCTATTCCATTCCTGAATTCTCCGACACGCAGCATAAACGTGCGTGTTCAGGCACCCCACGACTGGCTTAGGCCATGTGGCCCATTATCTCCCCTTACCTATTGATTAGACAACACCTCATTGTCAGGTTTTAGGAATTAATCATCAGTGTCACAGAGATGACATGATGGGTAAGAAGGTCACGGGATGACCCCCTTTACCAATGCCCAGATATCCTCTCCCTATAAATACCGAGACCTTGGGCGTTGCAAGGGGTTGACATTTTTATTGTAAAGAAACACTCTGTAAGGAATACTCGAGAGATATCAATAATATTGACTAGTGGACTAGAAGGATTTTAACCTTCGAACCACCCAAAAGGAAAGGAGTGATAACCTACCCATTCGCCAGTTTAGAATTAAGTTATCTTCATATTACGGTTCACTTTTTAGCACTAATCCATCCTGTTTATTCGTATAATTATCTGTTGGCGAAGAATCGCGTCAACAGTGTTAATATTATATCACATGTTTGATATTTATTTTACTATAGTATTTATTTTATAATTATGTTTCCATTAGAAATTGTAAACTCCCATGGTATATTGAAAAGAATTTTTTTTATTTATTATAGATCCTTAATAAGATCTTGCATATATCCAGATTATGCAAATTGAAAATTATATTCATCATTATAATTATTTATTAAGGTATATGCGTTCTTTAACAATATTGAAAAAGAAGTATAATTGCTAAAGAGTTGTGATATTTTAGCTAAATTCGTTGAAGTAGATATTTCACATATTTGTTAATTATACAAAATTATATGAACACAATTAAAGAACATTGAAATTTATTATGATTGATGCGGTTGGTGATTGATTTTTTTTTAAGTCCCAGAAGTTTTAAGAAAATTGCATCAAAACATTAAAATATGAAATAATGATGAACAAGATTAAAAAATAAATATGAAGAGAATAAACTAATTCAGGTGTAACTATCTTTGATATTGACTTGGATGAGTGTTTATTGTACAATAAAGAAGTTAACATGTATATCAATTTTGTTGTACATTTAAATGTTATTCCCTGGAGAGAATGATAGAAAGTAAATTTCATTTTAAAGAGTATTGGTATTGTAACGACCCAAAATTGCGAATAAGGCTTAGGGGGTCTTGATTAGTGTGCCGGGAGGGCATAATTAGTATTTATGTGAATAAATGATTTAACACATGATTGTGTGGCATGCATGACTATATGATTACGTGGAGATGACTAAGTACATGTTTATGAGTATTAAATATGCATGTGGGTCATGTTTTGCTTATGAGGGCATATTTGTAATTTTGGCTCGTAGATGGCATAAATGTAATTATATATGATAAATTGTTGAGACCACATTATTATGTGGATATATTTGCAGCATGTGGCTCAAGATGGTCCTAGTAAGTGGATTGACGAAATAGTCACAGCGGGGATTTATACCCGACTCAGGGGAAGCCTGGGGGTGTTTCCGAGAATTTAGAAAATATATCGGGGATTATTAGACATTGGGTAAATAATTGGTGATTAAATTGGATAATGGGATTTAAGTGGTAAATAATAGGAACCCTCGAGGAATTAGCAGGAATTGGGAACAAATGACTAAAATACCCTTAAGCACCCTTGAAAGATGGATAAGGTTAGAGAGGTAAATGGGTCTTTTGGCTATTAGAAGATATACTCAGTATTATTTGGACAAAATAGAAAGTTGTAGAATAACTCAAGGAAGGAAACATAAATATTTCAGCTCGCTCTCTCTCTTCTCTCACGTACTCCCTTTCACTCTCCCTTGTGAAATTTGAGACTAAGGAAAAAGGGCTAAAGAATTCAGACTTGAGGCTGGGGCTTTGGAAGGGAATTCAGCTGGGCCAAGCTGAGGGAAAGCAAGTTTAGGACAACCAAAAGATTCAGGGAAGCTTAGGCCATCATTTCAAGTAAGGTTTTGACTTTGAATTCACTGAGTAGTTTGAGCTTGGAACATGTGTTTATTCTGGGATTTTGAAAGGATTGTAGATGAGTTGAAGCTCTGGAACTAGGGAGGGTTTAGCTGTAGTGTCCCAGAATTGTTACTTAGCTAGATAGTAGTAGTAGTTAGTAATAGTTTGTAATATGTTAGTTTCCATGGATTTTGGTTCAAGCCGTGACTTAGTTGAAAACTCATAGCAACAGTTATGGATTTTATAAGTTTAACCTATAGTTTAGAAATATTAATTATAACATAAGGTTTGATTAATATTGCTAGTTTTAGAAATATTATTTATTATAACCTAAGGTTTAGATAGAATTATTAAGAATGTGACACTTGTCATAATCATGTTTATTACAGATTTAAGTATTTTTGATGAATAGTTTAATTAAAAGAAAGATCTAGAAGCTCTAGAACCTTCCAACAGCTGTTAGGATCACGTTTTGACTCAGTCAAAGCCGTTTAATCAATTCAAAATATGTTGAAAAGTGCAAATACGTGTTTGATATATCAACGTATGCAGATATATCGCAGCTATAGGGGCTGATATATCGCCTATGGGAGATACGGAAAACGCGTCGACTTCGCACGAACGAACGAACATGGCTTGGGAAAATGGTCTAGGCGATATATCGCCCAGGGTAGGCAATATATCACCCCTAGTGCATTTGTTTCAGAGTTCGTGGTTTATAAATTTAAAAACAGCCTTAACCACTTGGACCTGCCTTTGAACGATTTTGACCGAGTTCTGGGCATCTGTTGAACGAAAATTCAAATCCTTTTCATTTTATATTCATTTCTTTATTCAAATTAAAAGGGGCTAGTTTCACTCCTTGAACTCTATAAATAGGACCTAGTACTCAGCCATTTTCTTCATTCTTCAAGCATTCTTCAGAGCCTTCAAGTCTCTAAGATTACTGTAGAGAGAAACACTTGGGTTTTGGGGTAAAAGATTTTCCAATCTAAGCTTTTCTAAACACTTGGGAAGTGAGATATAGAGTTATTTGTGTAACGCCCAGCTAATTAGGGTCCGTTACCAAGTGTGATTAAAATCAGTGCTGGACTTGCTAAACAAGTCATTTGGAATAAACGTGTGATTAAGCCACTAAATGTTTAGGTATTAAAACTTTTGGTTAAGTCATAAACATTTCCATTAGATAAAAAACATGTTCTTTACACGGGATCCCAAAAACATTAGTTTAAAAGCTGGTTACAACATTCAAGTTACATCATAAGCCAACCTAGTCGGAAAAAGTTGGGTTTAACCCTAGTTTCCTTGAATATCTCGGACGTGGTGGTTGAGCGGACTGCATATGTACATGTCACTGCTATTGCCCTCCGACTCATGGCTGATTGAGCTTCTCTTTACCTTTACCTGCACCACAAAGTACCCGTGAGCCAAAAGACTCAGCAAGAAAACATATCAAACAATTCACAGAGTAATGTATATCTGCCAAATAGTAGTAACTGAGTCTGGTGTATTCATTATACAAATCAGCAACCATAGAGTTGCTCAAGTTCGTGTCGCACTTCCTTTCAATTTGTTGGCATCCGAGCCAGTCAAGTGCGTGTTGCACTCCTAGGGTGGCCCAGCCATGGTGGCCTACACTCCACGTGCATAATACAAATCTCATCTCATAAACCGAGTCTTTCAAGTCCTTGACTTATAAGTCAAGCCTCACATGCCCCCGATTTGTAAGTCAAAGCTTTACGGCCCTCGACTTATAAGACGAGTCTCTCAAAGTCCAATATGCCCTCGACTAATAAGTCGATCCCCAATTAACATCCTAATAATCCTCTGGTTTATAAACCGAGCTTTCTAGTCACAACAAACAATCACATATTTCATTTAACATACGTACCTACAGATACAATGCATTATAATACACTCAAACAACAATCATAGGCATAATCATAATTATGCGCACTCCTGTGTACTTAACTAGATATTCACAAACATAATTATAATCATGCTCATTAATAGGGCCAAAGCCTAAATCATGTCTATATTTGACCATTGGACACACTGGGTGCAGTTTTCTTACCTTCAGTCCAAATGCAAGCTACTAGCGACGCCCCTTGAGTACGATCCGTGATTCGAGCTCTTAGCGTTGACTTAGTCACAACCATAATAAGGAATTCCATCAACAACAAATGATTAAAGGCTTTCAGACCAAGTTCTAGCCTCCAGGACATTGAATTCCACCCAACACGAGAGTAGATTCGATCCCGAGCCCAAAAGGTTAAGTCCTCAAACCCAAAACATACTCAAAGCCAAAAATCCTTTTAAGGGCCGCGGCCCCATGGTCCTATGCCGTGGCCCACCTCTAATCAGAGGCTTGGCCTCCCCAGACTCCAGACACGCGCTGCGGCCCAACCCTTGTGGCGCCACGACTCGCCCTTGTTTATGAGCTAACCTTGCTTCGAATTTTTCCCTAGAGGGCCGCGGCACACCAAGAACAGAGCTGCGGCCCAGCCCTTCGAACCCATAATTTATGGGATTTTCCTTAGCCGAACCCAACTAGAAACAACCTAATTATACCCGAAATCTTTCAACTCAATTCCCATAATTAACACAACCCTTTCCAGCAACAAAACCCAACTAATTACCAGATTAAAACTCATCAATAATCTCAAAACTCATCATCCCAACTATCAAGCATGCAAAACACCATAGCTCTCAATAAATCAACAGAACTAACATAAGAACTTCAAATTAAAACCCTTACCTCAACTGTATGACTCAAGTTTTAATCTGCTCCCAACAATTCCCTGGTTTCAAGCCTCCCTTCCAAGCCAATTTTCTTTCAATTTGACTCAACCCACCAAAGCTCCAAGAGGTAAAGAATAGAACGTGAGAGAGAAGGAGTGAGCTGCTGAGATTCTTGTTTCATTAAGTTTCCTAAGTCATCTAAGGGGTTCCCAGCCAACCAAGTCCTAAACTTGGATAGAAATGACCAAATTATCCCTTTGCCCTTAGCCTATTCATCATATGCTCTTAAGGGCAATTTTGTCCTTTGTCTCATATCTCGCTATTCACAATTTTGTCCTATAATTCGCGTTACTTACAATATTCTCACATGATTACCAAATAATTTCCCATTACCCACTAAGTCCCGGTAATGTACTATATTACTAAAATACCCCCAAGCTCACCCCAAGTCGGGTATTAAACCCCGTTGTGACTTTTCTGCTAACTTGCTCATCAGGATCGCCTCACGCCGAGTAACCAAAATATATCCACATAATAATGTGATCTCAATCACACAAACACAAATTTGCATTTATACCCTGAACATGTCAAATTACTAAAATACCCTTCTTATAAGAAACAGGCCCACATATACATATTTAATATTTCTAACATGCAAGCATAATTATATTATAATATAATTCACATAATAACACAATTATTGCCTCCCGGCCCCCTAATCCAGGCACTAAGCCACATTAGGAAATTTGGGATGTTACAATTTTTGTATTGAGGTATATATCAATTCATAGTTCATCAAGGTATTCTTATACTTAAGTTTAGTTCTTTATGGTTCTTTAGTTTTCTTTTATTTTCTTTCAGATCCTAACTCTTGTTCATGATTCTTGATTAGGTGTTTAAGTTTCTTGAAACTTAAGGTTCTTTTCGGTAAGTTTCTACTTGGATGGTTTTCTTTTCATCTCTTTTCTTTAGAAACTCACCATTCTTACTGTTGGTTTTAGGAGTGTTCCAAATCTCATTCTTGTTCCCAAATATCCCAGTTTTTGGTAAGGAAAATAGGTTAGATTATATGTGTTTATATGTTTATGTTATGATATGTTTTATGCTATAATATGTATATGTATAAATATGTTTTGTAGTCCTTGGGCATATGACTTGCTTAGATAGCAAACCCCAAGAATTTTTATCATTTTCATGGTTTAGAGTTATGATTTACCCTACCTCGATTAGTAGACATAGGACCTAGATGGGTTATCATATACTACCTTGTGATCTAACCTATCTCGATTAGTAGACAGAGGACCTAGATGGTTTTATCACATACCATGTTAATGAGATGGTTTTATAGTATATGTATATGATATAGTCCTATGTTTATGATATATGTTGTTAGTAGATTTTCCTTGCTGGGCATTAGGCTTATTCCTTTATTTTGAGCATGATGTGGGAAAATGAATATGGAAGGCAGGAGGGTTCATGGCAGCTTGGCATGTGTGTTGAGGATGAATGGATTGAATGGACCGTTGGACGATTGAGAATGACGTTTTTTTTAGTCTTTTAAATTATGTTTTGATGTATTTCCGCATTTAGAATTTAAACAATTAAAGTTTATATTTTATAAACAATGGGTTCCCATACCATATCACATTTTATATTTTTACCTTATTTTGTATTTGGTACAATATTTTGGGTTTTAAATAAAGTTATGTTATTTCTTATGTATGTATTCAAATTAGTAGCTATGTCATAGTAGTTTTTAATGGTCTGAGGTCTTAGAAATAGTTGGGTCATTACATTAGCTGAGACTTAAAGCTTAGAAATTGGAGGTTGAAGCTTGTGAGAAGATAGTCACAACTGAGGTAAAATTATGACTCTTATCTCTGAAATTTCTGAGTTCTTATCCTGTTTTTTTTATGGTGTTTGCGTTTGAGAGTTTGAATATGGGTTTTGGGGATTGGTTAGAGTTTTTGGGAAAAACTTGGTTAGGTTTTGTTGCCTATGATGAGTAGAGTGTAGTTCTATAGTTAATTTTGGGTTTGGAGGTTTTGAGGGTTGGATTTTTGGAGTTTTGGCTTGGGGAGATTCGAAGGAGAAACCCAGAAAATATGCATTTTCTGGTTGCAACGCTGTAGCGATAGGTTAGGAGCGCTACATCGCTAGGTTGCGAGTTTGGGGGGCTAGAGTCTTTGACTCTAGCGCTGTAGCTCCCATTAGGGAGCGATGTAGCGCTACTCAGCTATCAAAACAAGGTTTTTGGGTACTTTTTAGGGTTTTTGTTTGGGGGCTCGGGGGATGATTTCACCACTTCATTTGGTGGAATTGGAGGACCCGAGAGCGCGAGTTTGGTCCCGGGATTATCCTTTGGAATTTAAACTCATCGAAGTACCATTTATGGATTGTGACTAGGTTTATCGCCAAGACTCGGAGCTATGGATCGTGCTCGGAACCATTTCACCTTCTCTGCTCGGAAATTAAAGGTAAGAAAACTTCACCCTTTTGTGTGACTGTGATGGGACTAAGGGCTCTCTATATATAAATACAATTGTTGTATGAATATGATATGCCATGTGAGCATGAAATAAAATACCTAAGAGTGCCAGAACTGATATTTGCGCACAGGGCGCGATTCGGCCATTGGTAGCTGACGACAGCTAAATAATCACTGAGCTCGGCTTAAGCGGGCCAGAGTCAGTGGGTTAAACACTGGGCTTGGCCTAAGTGAGCCGAAGACAGTGAGTTAAATAGAGGGTGCGACCTAAGGGTGTCGACCCTGAGTATTGTTTGATGAATATTGTTATGTTATCATTGTTGTCTGTTGTTTATAGCTTGTCTAATACTGAGATGAATGGCTTATGAATAATTGATTGACCTCTTTGATTAGATGACTATTATGGTTGTTGAATACCTGGATAATAGAATGATGATTCTTTGTTTGTCGTCACTGATTTTGTGCCTGTTATGGCCTGCTTAATATTTGGTTAATATCTTATGAATTATTTCATTGTCTGGATTGTTTATGCTATGCTATATAGTTTTCTTGTTGGGCCTTGGCTCACTGGTGCTACGTGGAGTAGGTAATGGCAAGGGTAAGTTGGTTCAACCATGAGTTGGAGAGCTCTGGGGGCGAAGTGTACATTGTCAGCTGCTCGTCCCCCACGGTCGAGGGATTGTACAGGGACGGAAACCTAAAACGTGTATTTTTCCATTAGAGTGGCCTTGATTGTATATAACTTTTGGAATTTTGTAAATCTGTTCTTTAAACCCTGTTTTTGGGATCCCATGTACTAAATATTTATTTTAATAAAATTATTTTTTTATGACCAAAATATTTTAACCCTAACTTGTTTATGACTTTAAGATTACACTTTCATTTAATTGACTTGATTATCAAGTCTTGCACGATTTTAAACACATAGTGTAACGGTCTTGGTTATTCAGGGCTTTACATGTATTTAATTAAAGTGGATAAATTCTATTTCCCTGTGGACTTTATTGTTCTTGACACTCAACCTGTTGAAAATGCTCATGCTCAAATACCCATCATTCTGGGTAGACCATTTTTAGCTACATCTAATGCAATTATCAATTGTCGTAATGGTGTATTAAAATTATCTTTTGGAAACATGACTGTTGAATTAAATGTTTTTAATATTGCTAAATCTGTTGAGTGTGAGGAAGTGCATGGAGTTAACATGATAGAGAGTATGTGTGAAGATGATGGAAATGGCTTA
This sequence comes from Humulus lupulus, assembly GCF_963169125.1. Lineage (NCBI taxonomy): Eukaryota > Viridiplantae > Streptophyta > Magnoliopsida > Rosales > Cannabaceae > Humulus > Humulus lupulus. The sequence continues at coordinate 33,928,947 of NC_084793.1, read as the reverse complement.
CTTGATTTTTGTGAAAAATACTTTGGTATGAACTTGCATATTGATGATTTTAATGATGATGTGAATTCTTTGTTAGAGTCTATACCCTTAAATGAAACTAAACTTGAACCCTTTTCACCCTTAGATCATGTTCAATCAATTTCCGAGTCTCCAAAGTTAGACCTTAAACCTTTGCCAGAAAATTTAAAATATGCTTTTCTAGGAGAGTCTGAAACCTTGCCTGTTATCATAGCATCTGCTTTAGATAAAGAACAAGAAGATAAATTGTTAAATGTCCTTAGAAAACATAAGGAAGCCATAGGTTGGACTATTAGAGACATCAAGGGAATTAGCCCATCCATATGCATGCATAGAATCCATCTAGAAGAAAATGCTAAAACCTCTCGGGAATGTCAAAGAAGGTTAAATCCAAATATGAAAGAGGTCTTTAGGGAAGAAGTACTTAAACTGTTAGATGTAGGTATCATTTACCCTATTTCTGATAGTCAATGGTTTAGTCCAGTCCAAGTAGTGCCTAAAAAGTCTGGGATTACAGTTATTGAAAATGAGAAAAATGAATTAATCCCTACTCGAGTACAAACGGGGTGGAGAGTGTGTATAGACTATAGAAAGCTAAATAATGTTACTAGAAAAGACCACTTTCCTTTACCCTTTATTGATCAAATGCTTGAACATTTAGCTGGCCATGCATATTATTGTTTTCTTGATGGCTATTCGGGATATAACCAAATCCCCATTGCCCCTGAAGATCAAGAAAAGACTACCTTCACTTGCCCTTTTGGAACCTTTGCCTATCGTCGCATGCCTTTTGGTCTTTGTAATGCTCCTGCAACTTTTCAAAGATGTATGATTGCAATATTTTCTGATATGGTTGAAAGAAATCTTGAAGTGTTTATGGATGATTTTTCTGTGTTTGGAAATTCTTTTGATGACTGTTTGCACCATCTTTCTCTTGTTTTAATTTGTTGCAAAGAAAAGAATTTAGTTCTTAATTGGGAAAAATGTCATTTTATGGTTAAAAAAGGAATTTTTTTAGGTCATGTAATCTCATCTGAGGGAATAGAAGTTGATAAAGCAAAAGTTTACCTTATTTCAAAACTTCCCCCACCTAAAACAATAAAATAAATTAGATCATTCTTAGGCCATGCCGGTTTTTATAGAAGATTTATAAAAGACTTTAGCAAAATTGCACGACCATTATGTCATTTGCTGGGAAAAGAAACTGCTTTTGTCTTTGATAATGATTGCCATGTTGCCTTTGAAAGATTGAAATCCCTTTTGACTAGTGCACCTATTATTCGCCCTACTGATTGGAATATTCCTTTTGAAATAATCTGTGATGCTTCTGATTATGCTATTGGTGCTGTTCTAGGACAAAGAATTAACAAGTTACCTCATGTAATCTACTATGCTAGCAAAACTTTGAACGATGCTCAATTAAATTATTCTACAACTGAAAAAGAATTGCTTACTGTTGTGTTTGCATTGGAGAAATTTAGATCTTATTTGTTAGGTTCTAAAATAATTGTCTATTCATGCTGCATTGAAATATCTCTTGTAGAAAAAAGATGCTAAATCTCGCTTAATTCGTTGGATCTTGCTTTTACAAGAATTTGATTTAGAGATACGAGATAAAAAAGGTTCTGAAAATGTTGTTGCTGATCATTTGTCTAGAATTGTTGTTGAGACTAATAATGACTCCACCACTAAAACTGAAACTTTTCCTGATGAACAACTCATGCATATATCTTCTTTGCCTTGGTATGCTGACATTGTGAATTATTTGGTCACTGGTGAAATTCCTTCTCATTGGTCTAAGCATGACAAATCTAAATTTTATTCTGAAGTGAAAAATTTCATGTGGGATGATCGTTATTTGTTTAAATATTGCCCTGATCAAATAATAAGGAGATGCATTCCAAATTGTGATCAAACTAAAATCATATCTCTTTGTCATGATCATGCATGTGGTGGACATTTTAGTGGTAAGAAAACTGCTTTGAAAATTTTACAATGGGGATTTTATTGGCCTACTATTTTTCATGACACTTATGTTTATTGCAAATCTTGCGAATGTTGTCAAAAGTTAGGAAGTGTAACTAGAAGAAACATGATGCCTTTGAATCCTATCCTTATTGTTGAAATATTTGATGTTTGGGGCATTGATTTTATGGGTCCATTTCCTAACTCTTTTGGTAACTTGTACATTCTTGTTGGTGTTGATTATGTGTCTAAATGGGTTGAAGTTGTTGCATGCCACACAAATGACCATAAAGTTGTGCTTAAGTTTTTGAAAGAAAATATTTTCTCCCATTTTGGCTCACCACGTGCTATCATTAGTGATAACGGTACACACTTTTGTAATAGATCTTTTGAGCATTTAATGAAACAATATGGTATTACACATAAAGTCACTACACCTTATCACCCACAAACTAGTGGTCAAGTCAAAATATCAAATAGGGAAATTAAGCACATCTTAGAGAAAACTGTCAATCCAACTAGGAAAGATTGGTCCTTAAGACTCATTGATGCATTATGAGCATATCGAACTGCATACAAAACACCCATTGGAATGTCTCCCTATAGACTTGTGTATGGAAAGGCATGTCACTTACCCGTTGAGCTAGAACATAGAGCCTATTGGGCAATTAAGCAATTGAATTTTTCCTTAGACAAAGCGGGTGAGAGAAGAAAGCTTCAATTAAATGAGTTAGATGAGCTTAGGCATGATGCATATGACTATTCCAAAAAATATAAGGATCGAATGAAGATTTACCATGACAAAAATATTTTGCAAAAAGATTTCTCTCCTGGTCAAAAAGTCCTTTTATACAATTCTCGTTTGCATCTCTTCCTGGGGAAGTTACGCTCTAGGCGGGTAGGTCCATACATTGTTCGCACTGTTTTTCCACATGGAGCCATTGAAATTGAAAATCCTAATAATGGTAATGTATTCAAAGTGAATGGACAAAAATTGAAACCATTTTTAGAATTGAAAACTGCTAAAGTGGATGAAATCCTTCTTGAGGATCCTATTTACCATGGTCCTTGATCCTATTTACCATCAATTATTGGTAAATGTGTGTTTTTATTAATGTTTTAGGTTAACTTCTTGTTTTGATTTTTGTTTCCTTTTTGTTGCACTCTTGACAATGCTCCATGATGAGGTACTGATAAGTATATTTTTGTATAAAGTTTACCTTTCTACTTATCAGATTTTGTGTTCATAAGTAGTGTGTTTGGGGATAGTTAGAATCGTTTTGTTAATTTGTTTCATTTAATCTAAATCATTATTTTTAAGGATAATTGTATATTTTTGATGATTTTTGGTTGAATGATGATTTTGTAGGATTCTAACCATTGGAGTAAAGTGTTAAAGAGAAGAAAAATCGAGAAAAGAACAAAAGTACGAGAGATCTGAGAGCTTGCCGCTACAGGGAAAAGTCCCTGCCGCTACGAGGCAAGTCAGAGAGGTCCTTGTCGCTACAAGGAAAAGTCCCTGCCGCTACAAGAGAAACAGAGAGTCTCGTGCCGCGGCAAGGAAAGTTGCATACCGCGGCACGCAAAGCCTATATCGCATATCTGAAGCCTCGTGCCGCGGCAAGGAAATATGGCTGCTGCGGCACGCGTTTGAATTCAAATTTATATTTAATTTTTCTTAATTTTTGGAGGGGAAATAAAAGGGGGATTAGGTCATATTCGCGAGGGAAGTTTTAGATACACGATTTTAGAGAGAGAAACATAGAGAGAGCGCAGGAGAAGAAGGACAATCGCATTCAACTTTTTCAATAGTTTTCTTCTTCTCTAAACTCTTCTATTCTTTGATTTTGGTTATGTTTTTCACCATGATTGTTGGCTAAGTTTCTTTTAGGTTAAGGGTTATTCAAAACCCAGACATGAATGTTTGATTTGAGATGTGAATATTGTTCTTGATTTCCATAATGTTAAATTGCTTCTATTCTTCTATGCCTATTGTATGAAATATTGTGAATCCTTGTTAGGGTGTACAACTAATTAGGGCTTGCATTATTTTACTGTCATCTTAGAATTTCTATTCACCTAATAGTTTAGGATTCTAAGTGTTTGTGATAAATTGCAATTGATGATGTGGTCAAAAGCGTTGTTGATTGTGATGAAGAATAGAACCTAGGTTAAATGAATTAAATGCTTCATTGATTTATTGCCTAGATTAACCTATCTCCACTGTTGTTAATGCTTTTACTAAATTGAATGAATTGTATGCTTAATAGGTTTGTTGTTTGGTAAAAAGAATTGATTATTGAGCGCTAAGCCGTAATTGATTGTGATAGGGAGATTGGGATAATTGACTGCTTAAGCGTTATCTGCGGGGTTAATAGTTTAATTGGAATCAGAATAATATTTATTATTGATGATCATGCATGATTGTCTGAGGTGGAGAATAATTCTTAACCGTCTTTAAAATCGTTGTTAATCTCTTCTTGCTATCAATTGTTTTCTTAATTCTTGCTTTTACTTTTACTTTTCAAAAACCCCCTTTTCCAATTTAACTTTGTTAGCTTTTGTGAATAATAAACTGAATATAGTTCCCTTGGGTTTGACCTCTATTTGCCGTTATACTAAATAATTGGTTTTAGAGTAAATAAAATATTTGTTAAATTTGGTACGCAATACGACACGCATCAAATTTTTGGCGCCGTTGCCGGGGAACTATTTAATTCTTTTTATTATTCATATTGGTTTACGCTTACTAACTTGATTTCTCTTGGCATCTCAGAGTTATATGTCTGGCGAAGACACTCAGAACAGGTTGGAGGCAATCAAAGAGTATCTTGCTACTTCATCTTCTTCTCGGACTATTACTGATAATCCACTCTTTCAACGTCTTGCTCATCAAGTGGATCCTGTGAAAGTGCCTTTATTGTCTCACGACTCAGATTCAGACGATTCTATTACATCTTACAGAGATATGGAACAAAATAGGACGTTGAAAGAGTTGGCTGCGCCAGATATTGATCAACAACCGCTATGCATTCAATATGCACCCCTTGATGTGAACTTTGAACTCAAGTCGGGCCTCATTCATTTATTACCATCGTTCCATGGGCTGCCTGGTGAGGATCCGAATAATCATCTCAAGGAATTCCATATTGTATGCTCCAGTATGAAGCCAGCCTCAGTGACAGAAGAACAAATAAAACTCCAAGCTTTTCCTTTCTCTCTAAAGGATTCAGCAAAGGAGTGGCTGTATTATCTTCCCCCTGGTACTGTGGAGACCTGGAACACTATGAAGACCTTGTTTTTGGAGCGGTATTTTCCAGCGTCTAAAGTGGGGAGTATAAGGAAATAAATTTGTGGCATCAGGCAGGCTGTGGGAGAATCACTCTATGATTACTGGGAGCGCTTTAAGCGGTTGTGTGCTAGTTGTCCTCACCATCAGATCAGTGAGCAAGTATTGATTCAATATTTCTATGAGGGATTACTGCCGTTGGACAGGAGTATGATTGATGCAGCCAGTGGGGGTGCACTAGTTGATAAGACTCCTGCTGCAGCCAGGAGCTTGATTTCTAATATGGCTGCTAACTCACAACAGTTTGGCATTCGTCAAGATCCTGTTCCACCGCCTAAATCAGCTAATGAAGTGAGCACCTCTAATGCTAATCAGCTGGGTCAACAATTGGCTTAATTAACTGCCGTGGTACAACAACTAGCTCTAGGCCAACATGTGCGACCATGTGGAATTTGTCAGTTAGTAGGGCATTCAACTGATGCTTGTCCTACCCTTTTTGAAGTGTCAACTGAAGAAGCCAATGTCGTTGGAGGATTTCCAGGTCAACCTAGACCGAGGTACAACCCATATTCAAACACTTATAATGAAGGGTGGCGTGATCATCCTAACCTTCGTTATGGTAATCAACAAGCTGCGCAACCAGGGCCCAATATGCCACCACGGTTTACCTATCAACTGAGACCTCCACAGAATTATGCTCCTCGACCACCACCACCTGCTCCTACTCAGAGTCAAGGGTCCTCTATTGAAGATTTGATCAAGGCTCTTGCAAGTAATACTATACAGTTCCAGCAGCAGACCCAGGCTTCATTGAAGAATTTAGAGAACACCATGGGGCAGATTGCAACATCCTTGAGCAGGGGTGAGACGCAGAACACTGGCAAACTCCCTTCTCAGGCTGAAAAGAACCCTAGAGAGAATGCTAGTGCAGTAACCTTGAGAAGTGGCACCTCTTATGACCCACCTAAAGTACCATCACCACCTCCTATACCAAACACACCACCACCACCCACAAATGACAATGACCCACCTATCACAGCATCTTTACCTAAACCCACCGTGACCTCACATATCACCCCTCCACCATTCCCTAGTAGATTGCGAAAATCCAAGAAAGAGGAAAGTGAAAAGGAAATTCTAGAAAAATTCAGAGAGGTTGAGGTGAACATTCCTTTGCTTGATGCAATCAAGCAAGTACCGCGGTATGCAAAGTTTTTAAAGGAGTTGTGTACAAATAAGCGGAAATTGAAGGGTGATGAAAAAGTAAGTGTGGGGGAGAATGTGTCGGCGGTGATTCAGAAAAAGCTTCCCCCAAAATGTAAGGATCCTGGTACTTTTACCATACCGTGCACTATTGGGAATAAGAGGATTGAACGGTATATGCTGGATTTGGGTGCCTCAATTAATGTCATGCCATTCTCTATTTATGCTTCCTTGAATCTTGGTCCACTTGAAGAAACGGGGGTGATTATTCAGTTGGCGGATCGATCCAATGCCTATCCTCGGGGTGTTGTGGAGGATGTCCTGGTTAAGGTAAATGAGTTGGTTTTTCCTGCCGACTTTTATATTCTTGATATGGAGGATGAATCTGTTCCATGCTCTACACCTGTTCTGTTGGGGAGACCGTTTTTGAAGACAGCCCGTACGAAGATTGATGTTCATGAGGGTACTTTGACAATGGAGTTTGATGGGGAGTTGATTCGGTTCAACATCTTTGAAGCTATGAGGTACCCGAGTGATGTGCAGTCTATTTGTTCTATTGATGTAATTGATTCCCTATCTCAGCGGGTTCTTGATCTACATGGGGATGACAAGTTGGATGTGGCTTTAAGGGAGGATATTCACCTTGAAGCAAACTGGTTTCCTGAGGAGATTGAAGATGTGGTGGCTGCCTTGGACAGTTTTATTGAGAAATTTCACAATCAGGTTTCCTACCTGGAACTACCTTTGTCTACTGAGAAGATGCAACCATCTATTGTCAGACCACCAACTTTGGAATTGAAACCCCTACCTGAGCATCTTAAATATGTTTACTTGGGAGAGAATGAGACGCTGCCTGTAATTATCACAACATCTCTTGATCAAGTCCAAGAAGAACGACTACTCAGGGTGCTTAGGGAGTATAAAACTGCTATTGGGTGGACTATTGCTGACATAAAAGGAATCAGTCCCACTATGTGTATGCATCGTATCTTATTGGAGGAGGGGTCAAAGCCAACCAGAGAAGCCCAACGAAGATTAAACCCACCAATGATGGAAGTTGTGAAGAAGGAGATTCTGAAGCTCCTTAGTGTGGGTGTGATTTACCCAATCTCTGACAGTAAATGGGTGAGTCTAGTTCAAGTGGTACCCAAGAAGTCTGGCATTACTGTGGTGAAGAATAATGAGAATGAGCTGGTTCCAACTCGAGTTCAAACAGGGTGGCGGGTGTGTATTGATTATCGCAAGCTAAATTCGACAACTCGGAAGGATCACTTCCCCCTACCATTCATTGATCAGATGCTCGAGAGATTGGCTGGCCACTCCTATTACTGTTTCTTAGATGGTTATTCGGGGTATAATCAGATTGTCATAGCCCCAGAAGACCAGGAGAAGACGACCTTCACATGTCCCTTTGGCACATTTGCTTTTCGGAGAATGCCATTCGGTTTATGCAACGCTCCTGCTACATTTCAGAGATATATGGTTAGTATCTTTTCAGATTACATTGAGAGCATTATTGAGGTGTTCATGGATGATTTCAGTGTATATGGCGATTCATTTGATAAATGCCTGCATAATCTTACTTTGGTTCTCAAACGCTGCATTGAGACCAATCTAGTTTTGAATTGGGAGAAATGCCATTTTATGGTACAGCAGGGGATTGTTTTGGGACATGTTATCTCGGAAAAAGGAATTGAAGTGGACAAGGCCAAAGTTGATCTCATTCGGTCTTTACCACCTCCATCTAGTGTCAAGGAAATACGGTCGTTTCTTGGTCATGCGGGTTTCTATCGTAGATTTATAAAGGACTTCTCTAAAATCTCTACACCACTGTGCAAGCTCCTCCAAAAAGATGTTAAGTTCGAGTTTGATGAGAAGTGTCTACTGGCCTTTAACATATTGAAAGAATCTTTTACTACAGCTCCTATTATCCAGCCACCGAATTGGGAGTTGCCTTTTGAGCTTATGTGTGACGCTAGTGATTATGCAGTGGGTGCAGTCCTAGGGCAGCGGGTTGGTAAGCTTCCTCATGTGATTTACTATGCTTCTAGAACTCTAAATGATGCACAGTTAAATTACTCTACCACTGAGAAGGAACTATTGGCGGTTATCTTTGCTTTGGAGAAGTTTCGTTCTTATTTGATTGGGACGAAAGTAATCATATACACTGACCATGCTGCTCTTAAATATTTGCTAGCAAAGAAGGAGGCAAAACCAAGACTTATTCGGTGGATTTTATTGTTACAAGAGTTTGACTTGGAGATAAAAGATAAAAGAGGCTCGGAAAATCTTGTGGCTGATCACTTGAGTCGGTTGATTCGGGAGGAGGAGTTCTTACCATTGCATGAGCGGTTTCCTGATGTGCATCTATTGGCTGTGCAAGAAATTATTCCTTGGTATGCAGATATTGTTAACTACCTTGCTACTAAAGAATTACCAAGGGATATTACTCCAGCGCAGAAGAACAAGATTAAACATGATGCTCGGTATTATATATGGGGTGAACCCTATCTTTGGAAGCACTGTGCCGATCAAGTTATTCGACGGTGTGTTCCCGAGTCTGAATTCAACTCTATCCTTGCTTTCTCCCATGCCTATGCTTGTGGCGGTCATTTTGGACTGAGAAGAACAGCCCGTAAGGTACTTGATAGTGGATTCTATTGGCCTACAATATTTAGAGATTCTTATTTATTTTGTAAGTCATGTGATCGATGTCAACGGGTTGGCAATATAGCTGCTAAGGACCAAATGCCCCAAAGCCCTATTCTGATTATTGAGATCTTTGATGTGTGGGGTATAGATTTCATGGGACCATTCCCATCATCTTTTGGTCATGAGTATATCTTGTTAGCAGTTGATTATGTTTCCAAGTGGGTAGAGGCAAAGGCAACACGAGCAGATGATTCAAAAACTGTGCCTGAGTTTATTCGAACTCATATCTTTGTGAGATTTGGCACCCCAAGAACGATTATCAGTGATCGCGGTACTCACTTCTGCAATAGGAGCATTGAAGCTCTATTTCGGCGTTATGGTGTCACACATAAAGTCACAGTTGCTTATCATCCACAGGCCAATGGGCAAGCCGAGGTATCTAATCGAGAAGTCAAACTGATTCTTGAGAAAACAGTAACCCTGAGTCGGAAGGATTGGAGTTTAAGGCTTGATGATGCCTTGTGGGCCTATCGAACTGCATACAAGACACCTATCGGTATGTCACCCTATCGGTTGGTATATGGGAAACCGTGTCATCTACCAGTGGAGTTAGAGCATAAGGCTTGGTGGGCTGTCAAGCAATGTAACATGAACATGGATGCAGCTAGGCAACAAAGAATGCTTCACGTACAAGAGTTAGAAGAAATTCGTAACGAAGCTTATGAGAATGCCCGAGTTTACAAAGACAAGACTAAAGCTTTTCATGATAAAAACATTCTTCGGAAGAGTTTCACGGAGGGGCAGAAAGTGTTATTGTATCATTCCCGTTTGAAGCTCTTTCCAGGCAAGCTGAAGTCTAAATGGTTGGGACCGTTCATTGTTACGAAAACTTATTCACATGGAGCAATGGAGATTGTCAGCCTAAGCACGGGGAAGTCTTTCAAGGTGAATGGCCATAGACTGAAGCCCTGCTATGAGTAAATGGCGGAAGATGAGCAAGTTCATGTGATGTACCTTGAAGACCCAGTTTATGTCGATGAAGATTGAAGTTCTAAGTCGAGCTAGCGACGTTAAACGTAGCCATCTTAATTGTTTTCAGTTTTAGTTATTTTCTTTATTTTTTATTTTTAAGTTGAACATTTAGTATTTCAATTTTTTGTACTTTGATTCTCTCTTTAAACCGTGAAAAACGTGAAAAAAAGGGCAATATGCAGAAAAAGGCACTCTTGCCGCGACACATAAAAGCCTTGCCGCGGCACGTATCAAATTCCCACAACCTGAGAGCCTCTCGCCGCGGCAGCAACAACGACCTGCCGCGGCACGAGAGGAATTCCCCAAACAGAGAGGAGTTTGCCGCGGCACATAAAAGGGCCTTCCGCGGCACGTGATCGATCCCCACAATCCGAGAGCCACCTACCGCGGCACGTAAAAAGCTATGCCGCGGCACGTGCCCAGAAATCCCTAAAACCCCTTTTTCTTTCATTTTTCCCATTCACTCACCCATCTCTCAAAACACAAACCTATCCTACAATCCCCACTCGTCTTCTTCTCCTCAGCACTAAACATCACTCCCATCTCCATCACAAAATCACTCTAATCCTCATCCTCCTCAAACCTCCTCACCCTCATTAAACCAACATCATTGCCTAACCCCACCATACCCATCATCCATTCCCATTCCTCAAGTTCATCATCCTTAGCCACCCACAACACCCATTACCAATTCCTACCCTTTAAGCAGTGTTTGCACGGGCTAAAAGAAAGATCAAGGGCAGCTCACGCACGATTTTACAGTGTCTAGATTGGATTCATCATTTGAAGGTATTTTCCTCTATTTTTCCCCTTTGATTGAGAATGGGTGTTGATTATTAGAGTGGACGGGTTTTGTTGGAACTCTTTTGTGATAATAATTCCTGTGGTGAAACTGCTTATCTGTTGATTCAATCTGCATCTGGGGGGGTAATTGTTCAAGCTATAATGTTGTGATCCTTGGAGTTTTAAAGTGTGCACACCACCTGTTCGACGAAATGCATCAGTGAGTTGCTTAGTCACATTTGAAGGTTATACATTGTCTGCTCTGTGTTGTGTCATTCATTGTTGATTTTTATCACCTTAAAGACATTCATCCTCCAATTTTGCTTGTGCTATAATGTCAAGCAAGCGATCACGAACCGAAGCAGGGCCGTCGAACACAGCCAAAGTCAAATATGATACCAAGAAATTCACCTCCAAAGAAGCTTTCGAAAGTTATAAAGAGGCAATTGATAAGAAGAAAGCTTAGGTGGCTGAGAGGGGCTTCGATCTAGACATGCATCACCCTTATCCGAGGTTGATGAGTATCATCGAGCAGAGGGGTTGGCAAAGACTGTGTGCCCAACCACAGCCCGCGGTTGTATCGATTGTTTGTGAGTTCTATGCTAATGCAATCGACCGCAAGAATTTACAGGTAATGGTTAGGGGTGTTCCCGTTACCTATTCTGCCTCTGCCATTAACCGTTACTATGGCTTGCCAGACATTCCCAATGACGAATTTAATGCTTCTGAATCAAATCTGGACCCTAATGCCATTATCCAAGCCATTGGCATTAGCGGGGCGCGGTGGAGGACGACTGACAATGACACTACTCATAAACTGGAGTCCAAATATATGGACTATGAACTCAAGGCGTGGCACCGTTTTGTTGGGGAAAAATTGTTCCCCACAAAACACTTTGGGACAGTGGACGTGGTGTGTGGGAACTTGTTGTACGCCATCGTAACAAACAAGTCTATAGACGTTGGCAAGATCATTCATGCATCAATCCTGAAGAGTATGTCCAGTACACAGAATGGGTTCTACCATCCTTCATTAATCACAGACCTATGCAAGAAGGTCGGTGTACGATGGAATGATAATGAGGAGGTAATAAACCCAATGCATATCATTGACAGGAATACTATTCAGCGGTTTGACAAACCCACAACCACATCTTCTGCGCAACCTGCATCTTCTTCACATGCACCTGTTCAGCCTCACATTGGCCGTACCAGGACACTTACTGATCGGGTTGCCACCATGGAGAATGAACTTTATCATGCTCGTCTTGATATGCGAGCATATCATGAAGAGATGGTGGCCCACAATCAAAGAATGATGGAGTTTGCTAGCTATCAGGACATGTGCTTCAGGATGCAGCAAACCAACCTTGGGGCGGATATGTCTGGATATCCACCGGCCCCAAGGTGGTTGCCACCGTATCCTCCAGCTGTTCCAGTGCCACCGAGTCACACTCAGGAATATGGAGATGATGATGAAGCAGGTGGCACAGAGGAGTTCAACTATGATGAGGATGACACTTTTAATCGCAACTGATGAGGGAGTTTTCTTTTTTCTTATTTTATTATTTTTCTTTTATTTTCTTTAATTTTCTTTTCTTATTTTTCTTATTTTCTTTTATTTTCTTCTTTACTGTTCTTGTCTCAATTTGTACTTATTTCCATTGAGGACAATGTTCAATTTAAGTGTGGGGGACGGGTAACAAATTGTTTGTCTGGTTAATTGTCTTTGTTTATAAGTGTTTGTGTGTGTGTTGTTTTGTCTTGTGTCTTGGGCTGGTCTTATTGAATGCAATGGTCGATGATGAGTTTATGAGTGACACTAAACTTGAATGCTGCTAGAAGATGATGGATAGATTATGATTCGTGTGATCAACTCCTGTTTTGATGACTACTTGAATTTGTGATTTAAATAGCGATTTATTACAGTTAGATTTGCTACTTACTTGTTTTAGGAATAGTTTATGCATGTCGAAAAAAAAAGAAAGAAATATAGATATATACAACTTAGCCCCTGCCACTCTAGAACACACTAGTTAATTGCTTGAGGCGAAATCATAAGTGCACAGAATTAGGAAAATGATAAAGGCAATTTCTTTGGATCGTTTGAGCCTTTCAAGCCTACCTTATCAATAATGTATCCTTAGTTCCCTGTTTTGAGCTTTATAGACCATATTTTTTTTCGATGAAAACTCATTACTTAACCCAAAACCTCTTTTTTTTTTTTTTTTTATCTATGTGATAACCCATTGCACCATGGCTTAGCTAGTTAAATTTCTACTATGGGATGAAGGGTTATGTGTACTTTGGGATGAAAGGTTATATGAAAAAAAAAAATAGAGAAGTATAGTAAGAGTTTCTGTATATGATGTGGTTATAAGTGTGAAATCTCCTATTTATCCCCAAGAAATATGTTAAAAGCAAAGAAAAAGAGAAAAAGAAAGTAATTTTTTTTTTCTTACATGAAAATAAGTGTGGGGGAAAATAGAGAGATCAATAATGTATGAAAACTATGAGGGAATTGGGGAAGAAGATCCAAAGTAGAAAACGAGAAAAAAAAAAAGTAAATAAAGTCTATATTAGGTATGCTATGGTGTAATATGAGCCTAAATGTATCATTCTCATCTACCCTGCACCCTAGCCATACATTACAAGCTGATAAAGACCTTTTGATTTTTGATTCTGTGTGTTTATATTAGTGGAGAGTAATTGGTTATTGTCTATGGAGTGGTTGTCCTTTATATATATATATATATACTCATTTTCTGATGAGGGGCTAGTTTGCTAAAAAAAAATAAAAATTGAATAAAACGACATGTATAAATTCATCTTGATGCAAGTGAGCTGGTAAGTATGACTGTTATAACTCGTGGTTTAAGACAAATTTCAAGTGGTTCATCAATTTAGGAGTTGAAAATCTGATGGTTATGAAATTCAAAGTCACTATAGCATAATATTTTAGTGTAATTCTCTGAGACAATCATCGTATTCAGTGAGACCACCTTTGTGTTAGTTTTTAGTTTTGTTTAGAGTCTAGTGGGTTTGCTAAGGGACTGGCAAAGTTCAAGTGTGGGGGAATTTGATAAGTATATTTTTGTATAAAGTTTACCTTTCTACTTATCAGATTTTGTGTTCATAAGTAGTGTGTTTGGGGATAGTTAGAATCGTTTTGTTAATTTGTTTCATTTAATCTAAATCATTATTTTTAAGGATAATTGTATATTTTTGATGATTTTTGGTTGAATGATGATTTTGTAGGATTCTAACCATTGGAGTAAAGTGTTAAAGAGAAGAAAAATCGAGAAAAGAACAAAAGTACGAGAGATCTGAGAGCTTGCCGCTACAGGGAAAAGTCCCTGCCTCTACGAGGCAAGTCAGAGAGGTCCTTGCCGCTACAGGGAAAAGTCCCTGCCGCTACAAGAGAGACAGAGAGTCTCGTGCCGCGGCAAGAAAAGTTGCATACCGCGGCCCGCAAAGCCTATATCGCATATCTGAAGCCTCGTGCCGCGGCAAGGAAATATGGCTGCTGCGGCACGCGTTTGAATTCAAATTTATATTCGATTTTTCTTAATTTTTGGAGGGGAAATAAAAGGGGGATTAGGTCATATTCGCGAGGGAAGTTTTAGATACACAATTTTAGAGAGAGAAACATAGAGAGAGCGCAGGAGAAGAAGGACGATCGCATTCAACTTTTTCAATAGTTTTCTTCTTCTCTAAACTCTTCTATTCTTTGATTTTGGTTATGTTTTTCACCATGATTGTTGGCTAAGTTTCTTTTAGGTTAAGGGTTATTCAAAATCCAGACATGAATGTTTGATTTGAGATGTGAATATTGTTCTTGATTTCCATAATGTTAAATTGCTTCTATTCTTCTATGCCTATTGTATGAAATATTGTGAATCCTTGTTAGGGTGTACAACTAATTAGGGCTTGCATTATTTTACTGTCATCTTAGAATTTCTATTCACCTAATAGTTTAGGATTCTAAGTGTTTGTGATAAATTGCAATTGATGATGTGGTCAAAAGCGTTGTTGATTGTGATGAAGAATAGAACCTAGGTTAAATGAATTAAATGCTTTATTGATTTATTGCCTAGATTAACCTATCTCCACTGCTGTTAATGTTTTTACTAAATTGAATGAATTGTATGCTTAATAGGTTTGTTGTTTGGTAAAAAGAATTGATTATTGAGCGCTAAGCCGTAATTGATTGTGATAGGGAGATTGGGATAATTGACTGCTTAAGCGTTATCTGCGGGGTTAATAGTTTAATTGGAATCGGAATAATATTTATTATTGATGATCATGCATGATTGTCTGAGGTGGAGAATAATTCTTAACCGTCTTTAAAATCGTTGTTAATCTCTTCTTGCTATCAATTGTTTTCTTAATTCTTGCTTTTACTTTTACTTTTCAAAAACCCCCTTTCCAATTTAACTTTGTTAAGCTTTTGTGAATAATAAACTGAATATAGTTCCCTTGGGTTCGACCTCTATTTGCCGTTATACTAAATAATTGGTTTTAGAGTAAATAAAATATTTGTTAAATTTGGTACGCAATACGACACGCATCAGGTACGACCATTCTGAACTCTAAACTCTTTCACGCTTCAATTTATATTTGTATTTTGATACATTGAGGACAATGCATAAATTAAGTTTGGGGGTAGTGGGTTTATATGGTTACTTCTTTCATGTGTTTGAAAATGGTAGAATTTCTTTTAAAAATATATATATTTATCTTTCTAGTAATATATATATATATATAGTTTTGTGCTTTTATATTTTATTTTCAAACAAAAAAAAAAATTTTAAAAAAAACCTCTTTTGGTGATATCCATTTTTCCTATGATAATACCCTTGATTGAGTTTGATTTTAGTTAAAAAAATATATGAATTTGTCTTAAGCTTTGGGTTCAATTCTTGGGTCAATTTTGCTTAAAAAACATGAAATTTTGAAAAAAAAAATTATTCATCATAATATGTGAAATAAATAGTTTATTACAACAATTTTTCCAAAATTCACGTAATAACTTGATAAATAGTTTTGGACTTCTAATTTAAAATATATTTTCAAAGCAAGATTGACTATGGAATTAATTACATAAGGTTAATTTTGATTCATATTTTTTTTAAAATGATTTTCAATGTGCAATCTTTGAGGACATATCACCAAATAAAAAAAAAAGTGTGTTTTTAATTTTTCTTTTGCTCGAGGACTAGCAAAATATTAAGTTTGGGGGTGTGATAACTCTATAAAATAGAGTTATTTTACCACTTTTTATGTGCTAATTGTTGCTTAATTCTTGAGTTTTTAATTGATTTATTAAGTTTTTAAGTAATTTTGAATTTATTAGGTTTATTTTAATTTTATAGATTTTTGTGTGTTTTTATAATTATTTTGTTGTAAAATGTTATAGTTTAATTATTTAAAATTAATATTGTTAAGTTAGGAGTAAAAATGCAATTTTGAGCGTAAATGTTTAAGTAAATTAAGTTTTAATTAAAATTTTCATGAAAATTATATGGTATATTTTATTAGTGAAAATATTTAATTTTAATTTAGTTTATAATTTATTTTGTAGGGAATTTATTGCATTTTTGTGGTTGAAAAGTAAGGAAAAGAAAGAAATAAAAAATGCCAATTTTGAAAGAGAAGAGCTAAAAGTGTCAAGGCCCAAACTACACCACCAAAGTTTCCCATGGGCCCAGGCCCAATCTCTCCTCAGCTGCTCCCAGCTGCATGCCACCCCATCACGCCTGACACCTCACCCTGAAGCAATCTCCCATCAGCTTCAGCATATAGCATCATCACCCAGCGCCTCCTCATCTTCAGCCAATCATCATCTCCATGCATGCCAGCCGTGGGCCTGCCCTCATCTGCCCGCCCAAGTCCTCCTCCCAGCAGCAAGCATCTTCGGCCTAGCTAGGTCCAATGCCAGAAGCCTTCTTCTCCCATCAGCTTTAATAGCCCAAACGGCCCAAGTCAACCAAGCTGCCAACATAGCCACCAAAAGACCAAAAAATCATATTTTTCTTCCCAATGTTTTTTTTCTTTTCACTCAAATATCAATTCACTCTTCTCTATTTTTTTTTTTACCTAAATAAACATTCCTAATTCATTTTTTTTACCCTAATTTTTCACTAATTTTCCATCCAACCAAACATTCATCTTTCCAATACCCTTACACTTACTCTTTTTATCCTACCACTTCCCAACACAATTAAATTAATCAATTTATTTATTTTAATTTGATTAATTTAATCTCCATATTTTGCCTATAAATAGAGTCTTGTAAGACCATTTGGAGGGCTCTTCTTCATCTTTTCAACCTCTTCCACACTTCATATTTTTCTCTCTACCATTTTCATCTTTTGAAGAGCATGTCAAGTATGTTATTTTGTAATTTTTATTTCAATCTAGTTATGAGCTTCTAATCTTTTTCAAGATTATTAAGATGATGATGAAGCAAAATGTAACTAGATAGTATTTTTTATTGTATGTTGATTTCCCATTTGTGCAACATTGTTTATGGATTTTTCTATCAAAGATATGCATTTTTCATCTAATATTGATTGTCAAAGCATATTACACTTAGTTCTTCATTATGCAAAAATATGATATTCTTTGATTAAATGTTTTTCATTAAATTGTTCACATCTAATTCTTAGAGCATAAGTATCATATTTTGCCTAAACATAATGTTGACCCTGATTTTGGGCAACTGACACGGAGTCAAAATTTGCTTGATGTGGATGACTGCGTTGAAAAGAAAGTGATGACGAAAATAATAAGAACACGATATTTTATAGTGGTTCGGCCCCAGGAACTGGTAATAACCTACGTCCACTTAGATTGTTATTGATGTGAGTATCAAAGGAGTGATCAAAGAACTTGGGTTCAATGAGTTTCACTAACCTCTGAAGAACAATACAATATCTCAAATATGATTACTCTAGTCTCAAATGATTCGAGAGCCAAAAAAGAAGTCCCCTCCTTGAGCTATCTTTCTCTATTTATAGGCTCAAGGGGGATTACATGAGTTTGTTACATATATTCTCTCCTAAATAATCGGATACTCAAGAGATTATGGGAGTTAATTTCGGGATTTACAAAGATCTTTTTGGAAACATCATGTTGCATGCGGAACCATCGACCAGACTGGTCGCAGGTAAGACTAGGCCGCTTACTGCTTATAATGTGTCTTCTGGTTAATATCCTAGCAGAGTTCCTCCAAGTGTCAGCCACGTGTCCAGGAATCACTTGCCACGTCATCTATGCCAGTTTTTTGGATAACATTTGCCCCCCAAGTTTATTTATTACGAGCAATAAATAAACTTTTGTGGCAATGACCCTTCGGTGACCCCGCCATACATGTTAGAACCCTTCGTGTGTTCTTGGAAAAAGCAACCTACTCTTGTCTAATCATGTCTTTTTTGCTTCCCCAGTAATAATTCGACGGCTATCTCGCTTCCCCATACTTCGAAAAAGGGGAAACTGATGATTACTCCCTTTTAATGCCACAGACAAACTTATATATAACATCTCCGAAGTTTCCTTTTTTCTTTTTACACATGCCATTACTCTTTCAAGAAATCCTAAAACCAGAGCTTCCATCTTCTTCCATAGACCATCCTTCTGCGTTCTCAAGACTCAGCCCGAGAGTTCCCTGATCTCCGAAAATTCTTACCAATCTTCTCGGCCTTCTTTCTGGTAAGCCTTTGACCCTTTATGCTTCATATTCTTGTAATGCATGTTTCTGTATGTTTACTGTTAAGTTTATCTACTTCTGGGTTGAGATGCTTGTCAGTAGAATGTCTTGTGGGTGAAAAAAGTTACGAGTTAGTTTGATAGTTGGGATCATACTTTTTAGGACGTAAAACCGAAGTAAAAATTCGATTTTTAGGCCAGCCGAAAAATAGGTTTTTCCCGCCCTAAGGGGAGTTGAAAAAGCTTTTATGAAAAACTTTTTGCTTTCACCCTTTGATCTGTTTCTCAAACTGTTCGTGTGGAAAAATTTTAGCTTTTGTTAGAATGCTGCTGTATAAAAGCTTAACTTTTATACTCGAACAACGTTATTCTAAAAAGTCTTAAAAATTCTTTATCATCACCTCCCCATCCTTCTATTTGCAGACTTTAATGCCAGATTTGTGGGGAGGTGAACGGCCCATCGATGACGATCTTCTTGCCCAGCTGCTCGAAGGCGAAGAACAACCGACTGATAGAATTCACCAGATCCCTTTCTCACGATCTTCTCCTAGACCTCGCCCATCTCCTCCTCAAATGGCCCGTTATAAATCCTTAGGCAAGAAAAGACTTGACTTCGAAGATAGCCCAAACTCTCCTGCCCAGCCTGATTCACAGGCTAGGGTTCCTTCGACCAGTGGTCGAGAAAATCCCGCTCCTGACCCTAATATCCAAACTAGAGCCCGTCCTCATCATCAGAATCTGCCTGATGTCGAGTGGTATCTCTCCCCGACCAGCCAAGTGACTCCTCGGATGCTTGCCAACTACCTTAGGAAGTATCCTCTCACAGGGTTCAATCTCAAGATTCCTGCTGCAGACCAAAGGGCTAACCTTCCTGGAGGTGTTTATAGTGCTTGGTCTAGGTATCATATAGAGGCGGGGGCTACCCTCCCTCTACATCCTTTTTATCAGGGGTTGGCCGACTATTTTGGTGTCGCCCCCTTCCAAATTACTCTGAATAGATATAGAATGCTGGCCACACTCTATATCCTGTACAAACTTAAATAATGGCCAGAACCTACCCCCCATGAGGTCAATTATCTCTTCGACCTCAAGTCCAACCCTCAACAGTATAGGACGGGCTTCTTCCATCTTTGTCACCAGGAGACAAATCGGACGTTCCTGAGTGACACCACGCACATATCCAACGTGGGGTAGTACATCAAGGAGTACTTCCTTACTCCGGACATGACCAGCAACAACCTGGCCTTCGCTAGAGGAGGTAAGTGCTGCTTTTATTGGTCGATACTTTTCATCAGCGAATTTCCTTCATTTTTCTTAAAGTACACTTTGTCTTTCAGGCCCATGGTTACGTCTGACCCCAACACCAGACATGGTGTTGAGGTCCACCGCATTGCCCAGGATGACACACGCAGAAAAAATCGTCAAGTCCCTGGTTACTGATGAATATTTGAGGCTATCTGGCAACCTGGCTCCTCGCCATGAAACAAGAGGACCCGTGGTTGCAGATGCCACTGCCGAGGGGGTTCCCGAGCAGCAACCCCCTGCGTCCTTTCCGCGAAGGAGGCCGACGGGGGTTACCATCAGGGAACCCACGGGCAATCCTTCCGCAGAAAGGCCTTCTGCACCCCAAGGCAAGGGGAAACAA
The DNA here is from genome assembly GCF_963169125.1 of Humulus lupulus. Classification (NCBI taxonomy): domain Eukaryota; kingdom Viridiplantae; phylum Streptophyta; class Magnoliopsida; order Rosales; family Cannabaceae; genus Humulus; species Humulus lupulus. The sequence continues at coordinate 33,908,650 of NC_084793.1, read as the reverse complement.
AAGGCAACAGAATCTGCTGTGAACTTGGGGGAATCCTCCGATGAAAACGGTACAGTTATTTTTCTTTTAAATAGCTTGCCAATTCCCTGTCACTTGTTTGACGGGGAGGGCAACTGTAATGCCCCAAATTTCCTAATAAGGTTTAGGACCTTGATTAGGAGGCCGGGAGGGCCATAATTGATTTATTATAGTATTTAATGATTATATGTATATTTACGTGAATTATATTATTATATGATGGTAAATTCATGCATATGGGAGAATTTATTATTGTGAGGGTAATTTGGTAATTTGGCATGTTGAGGGCATATTTGTAAATTGGGTGCATAATGTAATTTTTGAATGAGATTTTATTATTATGAAGATATATTCGAGCTATTCGACATGAGACGGTCATATATAATGGGTTAGCGGTTTTGTCATAACGGGGTCAATTTTGGGGTAATAGAAATGTTTATTTGGTGATAGATTGGGAATATTTGAGATCAGGGTGAAATTCTGGAAGTTTTGACTATAGTGTCCCCAGGGGTGTTTTCGGGACCCCGAGCACTAGGTTTTATTTGAGGTTACTTAAGCTTGAAGTAGCTTGACAGATAAGAACGTACGTTAGAAACTTCTCGTTCTCTCTCAAAACAGTCCGTTTTACCGTTTGAGCCTTATTGAGGAAATCTTGAGTTCTGGGAGTCGGAATCAAGCGAGGGTCGAGGCATAGCGATCCTAGGAAAGATTAGAAGCTTCTTAACCAAAGGATTTGACGGAAAACAACCCAATCGAAGGTAATCTAAGTTTTAATTTTTAAGTTTTTAAAGTTTCTAAGCTTAGAATTGGACTCTGTTCATTATTGAGTTTTTGGTCGGTTTGAGCTTTGGGTTTTGAGGGTTTTGGAGTATTGGGAAGCTTGGGAACTTTGATTTGATGATTGGGGAATGTTTAGGTGTGTTTTTGGGGACTTTGAAGTGTTGGAAACACGTTGGAGAATGGTTCTGGGTTGGGCGCCGCGGCCCTAGCTCGAGTTAGCAGGTGGCCTTTCTGTTTCGCTGGGCGCCGCGGCCCTTGTGTGGGGCGCCGCGGCGCTTGCCTCTGGAAATTCTGGGGGCCGCAGCCCAAGGTGCTAGGGCCGCAGCCCTTGCCCTATTTTCACCCCGTTTGCTCGTTTTGACCCCGGGAACTTAGCTATGGGCCTCGGGAGTGTCCCTACTACTTGGATTAGTTTGGATTGATCTCTTGGGGGCTAGATATTGGTGTGGAACCTTTGATTATCATGTTATTGATGGTGTTCCAT